>NC_048586.1:300000-390000 GCF_013265735.2 Oncorhynchus mykiss | reverse complement strand
ACAGGGCCTGAGTTCAAGGCTGAGGCCGACAGATAAACCAAAATAAGTACCGCATTAGTGAACAGCCCAGCAGGCATCAGCTGTGTAGCCGAGTGATCATAGGGTCTAATGAGCAGCAATAGGGGAGTCAGGGAGCAGTTCAGCAGTCGCTACTACGGTAGGCGAGCAGCAGACAGCGTTCAGAAAGCTAGCGGGCCGGGGATGGCGGATGGGTCTTCGGCAACACCGCAACGGAAAAGCCAGTTGAAACCACATCGGACGATTACGTCGGCAGGCCAGTCGTGATGGATCGGCGGGGCTCCGTCGACAACGAAGGGTCCAGGCCAATTGGCAAAAGAGGTATTGTAGCCCAAGAATGAGCTGGTATATGGGCCAAGCTCAAATCTAACTCAAGGCTAACTAGTGCTCGCTTCAGGACAGAGGCGTTAGCTAACAGTAGCCAATCGGTTGCAGCTAGCTAGCTGCGATGATCCGGTGTAATGGCCCAGAGCTTGCGGCAGGAATCTGGCGATGTGGTAGGGAGAAGCAGTCCGAAATGCTCTGGTTTGATATCGGTATTGTCCAAGCTAAAGCTGGCAGGTGTCCGTGCTAAAGGTGAAGGCCGCTAGCCATTGCTAACAACAACTGATCACTAGTAGCTAGTTAGCTGGCTAGCTCCTGATGAAGTTTCGAGTTATAAGGAATAAAGATAGCAGATAGCAGACCTCATTGGGTGAGGCGGGTTGCAGGAAAGTATATTTAGTTTGTAGATAGAAAGTGAGATTAAAATAAGTATATACGACAACAACAAAAATACTATTTACACAGGATAAGACAAACACACTGCTACGCCATCTTGGATACAAATGTAGCAATTATATGACGAGAACATTCCAATCTTTTTTATAGTCAATATTTCCATTTTGCCCATACTTTTGATGAAGGATATTAATAAGCTCACTGTGTTGACACCACAAAATCAACCAAATTTGCTAAATAGCGCTCAATTGAAAATACTGCGATGGAAGAAATTTCTTCATAACTTTCTACCACTTCCTACCTGGATTTAGACTGACCTATATTATCAATCAATAAAAAATATATATAGTCTATGAACTAAGCAACCGACTACATGTTTTTTAACTAACCCACTAGGTCTAGGGAAAACACTGTGTGAGACATGTAGCAATGTTTAAGCAATGTGCTGACATGGAATGACTGAGACAAAAGATAAATAAAAGAAGCAGACAACATTGATGCCTTGTGGGTCATGACTGTTTGCAAATGAATACATCAAACCGGAACATGCAGATAGACTACATATACAAATGTATGTGGACACCTCTACAAATTAGTGGATTCTGCTATGCCAGGAGAACGCTACCTGCCCCAATGCATAATGCATAATGCCAACTGTAAGGTTTGGTGGAAGAAGAATAATGGTCAGGGACAGTTTTTCATGGTTCGAGCTAGGCCCCTTAGTTCCAGTGAAGGGAAATCTTAACGCTACAGCATACAATGACATTCTAGACGATTCTGTGCTTCCAACTTTGTGGGAACAGTTTGAGGGAAGGCCCTTTCATGACAATGCCCCTGAGCACAAAGCAAGGTCTATACATAAAGGTTTGTCGAGATCAGAGATCAGTGGATAAATTGGAACGCCGTCTGCGAGCCAGGCCTAATCCCCCAACATTAGTGCCCGACCTCACTAATGCTTGTGGCTCAATGGAAGCAAGTCCCTGCAGCAATGTCCTAACATCTAGTGGAAAGGGGGGACCAATTCCATATTAATGCCCAAGACCTTGGAATACGATTTTCGACGAACAGGTGTTCACATACTTTTGGTCATGTGGTGTATATTGAGCAACTGTTATTGTTATTGCGTGTTATACCTAGTAGTAGGTCTAGTGGTATCATCTCCTTGACAGCGTCAAAGATGCCCCTCTGTCTGGCCTCCTGTCCATCCAGCTCCCTGGCGCAGGCCTTACAGCAGCCACACGCTGAGCAGCCAGACTCCCCCGAACCACAGCCACAGATACTGAGAGGGAGAGAGAGATACACACACAACAAATTACACAAGTAGACATACACACATACAGAGAGACAAACATCAAAATAAACACAAGCAAACTTAGACATCCACAAAGACACAAGACAAACAAAATCATACAAACACATAGAGAAACAAATATTAGTGCATCTGATCAGCATTCTGACTCTGCAATACTGCTTAGTAAAGACAGATCACTGAGCACTAGAAATAGCAAATAGACTTAACCATTAACTTAGACTAGGGCTGTCCCAACAAAAAATAAAATATTGGTTGAAATATTCAAACGTGTATTTTCCCACACTATGTTTGAATAAAATCAACTATATATAGACTACTGAGCTTGTCTGATGCTTTAAGCACTGCGATAAAAAATTAAGACAAATTACTAGAGGAAACCAGAGATAGCCTAACCAGAAGAACCTGTTCCCGACCCTCATCCCCATGCTGCTGACCTTCACAGATTCTGCCATTATGCTCCTGAAGTTGCCAGTAATAGGCTACACCAGCAGTCGGCAACCTTTTCCATTTGGAGTGCCAAGTTATCCTACCATTTCTACAGCCAGTTATGGTTTTCATATGCACAATTTCATGGAACAGTTTAATTAAATTTTTAATAACGTCTTCATATCTCAACATCAATGTCATGTGATTAATCAAAATTCTATCTAAATGAAATTGTTACAAATCTAAAAGTAACTTCCATTGCCATTGCCAATATGTAAAAATAGCCTGAATACGTAAAGTCAACAAATAAAAACATAGCAGCCCGCAGATAGAAAATATCCTGCTAAAAACAAATATCCTAATAATGACATTGCATGGCCTGTCTGCAAGAAACTTGAAACATTGCATCATCTATTGTATTAACTTGGTCTGGCCCGAAACTCCTGCTAGCAAACTTGCAACATTGTATAAAATATTCTTGGCCCTCAGAGTTTTGCGCCAGTGAATCTCGGTTGACCAACAGTCTATCGACCAAACAATCAACCAGTCGACTAAATGGGGTCAGCCCTAACTTAGACCCAAACAAATGTACGTTCTCTTAACAAAGATACCGCAACTAGCGAATGGTGTGTGTTCTCATGTGGAGAGTGAGTGAGTGAGTGAGTGAGTGAGTGAGTGAGTGAGTGAGTGAGTGAGTGAGTGAGTGAGTCTCCCTCTTCGTCAAATTTTCCCAGACTGATTTTCATGTTCCGGGTGAAATCCTATTAGCTTTTGCTAGGATCAGTATGCCGGGACTCGCATAGCTTGAGTGAGTCAAGGACACGCAGCTGTTTCATTCTCCAGACCCTTGTCCGATGACTGGCAATGTCATAAATGTTGCTTGTGCATCTTGTAGTAGAAGCCGAGTTATGACGGGATTGGGAAAGGCTTGCCAATAGCCAGTGAGCTCTCAGCATGTGAGACTAAAACAATGATGACGAAGAGGAAAGCAACAGCACGTGTGGACCGAGGTGATGGAGGACAGGTTGGCGGAGCTGTGGCGAGAACGCAGCTGCGTCGTTCCATGACACCAAAAAGATAATTCTATAAAATCATATCCATATTCTACTGTTTGCATTTTCTTCCTACGACAACCGAGAAACATGGGATAGACGGAATGAAAATTATGTGACATCCGGAAATGTTGTTAAGTTGTTAAGATTTTAGAAGTCATGTAGTTTATGCCCAGCATTACCCTCCGGGTACTCTGTCGGGCCGTCCGCTGCTGACACAGCCAGCTCCGTAGCCGGTGCAGTCTCCACACACAGTGCACACCATGCACTGGTCCAGCTTCCACTTGTGCATGCCCGACTGGCACATCATGCTCTTCTCCTCCTTCTCCTCCAGCTCATCCTCCAGGTCCTCATCCATGGCGGTCGCCATACTCTCAATACCAAATGCTACATGGTGTAGAGAAGATATGTTTATTATATTTAAAGTGCGTTTTTCACACATGGGTGATACATGCAAAATACATAAAATATACATGCCCCAAATGTTTGGGTCTGTGTTGATGTGTGCATATGGTATAGTAAAGTATGTTTGGATTGGGGGGTATTTTGTGTGCTCGTGCGTGCATGCGTGTGCATGCGCATTGTGTATGTGGTTCCATCATGCATGTTACCTTTCCCTGCCTGGTTCATGACCCCTGTTTCTCGGCCACACTGGCCCTTGTTGTTCACCCCAAACGTCCAGACCTCTCCACTCTTAGTCAGGACACAAGTGTGGGCCTTCCCCATGGCTACCTGGGTTACAATGTGACCCTTCAGGTCTGACACCTGGCCTGGAAGGGGCACAAGAGAGACAGCAGAACACATTGCTACTGTACTGCTACTGTAAAAGACCTAGCCTAATCCCAACCCAATCATGCTACGTTCCACTTAACGGAGCAGAATTTAGTCTGAATTTCCAGGCTATAAAAGACCATTATCAAACCAACAAGGCTTTATAAAGCTGTCTTTGATAGCCACATTGTAATATGTCAGCCTAATATTTTTCCATTTGTGAACATTTGCACGAATGAACACTACCCAGACAAAGCTCATCTTTCCCACTCAAGCACATCAGCATCACCAACGCACATTAACAATTTTGAACATTTGCACTAACCAACGCAACCCAAAATAAACCTGTTCCCCTGTCTCTACCCCACTCACAGGTGCTGTCGCTGTAGATGGCGTCCTTGCCGAACATGTAGAGCTCTCCATCTTTGGTGACTATGCCGCTGCTGCCGTTGTTGCAGGCCGTGTTCACCGCCGTCTTGGTCTCCAGCTTCATCATCTTCTTGGGCTTGTAGGGCTTCGGTTGGCGCCGGCTTTTGGCTGGAGAATAGACCGTAAAGATAAAACAGATGTCTCCATGCAAAAGACAACACTGGTGAAGTGGTAGATGACAATGTGATAGTTGGAATTTATTCTGAATACTGTGCTTTTCTCATTGAAGACTGTCATCCTTACCAAAAGACACACAATGTTATTTTTCTTGTTGTGTGTGTGTGAAAGCAATGTCTGTTCTCATCCATGTGTAGGTGTCAAATATCATTTTAAAAACTGTATTTGTCCCATGAGCCGAATACAAGGGGTGTTGACTTCACCGTGAAATGCTTGCTTACGAGCCCTTACCAACAAAACAAATAGTAACACAAGAGGAATAAAATATACCAGGATGGGACTTTTATTAACCTTTATTTTAAACAGGGTGTCATGTTGAGCCCAAGCCTCTTTTTCAAATGAACCCTGCTCAATACAAACACACAACTACTAAAAGACTAAATTACAAAACATGATCATAAAAAATAAATCTTCCACTAACATCCCCACTAATGTTTTAAAACCCCTAAAGGCCAACAGGCATTCAATCCTGACCCTCCCAGCAACACATTCCACATTTGTGGAAGATAAAAACCAAAAGCAGCTCTAAAGCCACCCTTGGAACCTCTAGCACTATCCAATATTGTGCTCTTGTCTATTGTTTTGACCTTCACGAGTGTTTCTGCAGGAGAGCTTTGTAAATAAACCAAGCTACCTTTTGAAACAATACACAAATGGTGAGTTCTACAATTATCACCAGTAATTAATCAAAGGGCACAATGGAAAACAGCATCTAGAGGTTTTGTGTGGAAGCTTCTGTGGCCTATTGAGTACCAGATCAATGTGTAAGGGATCAAGGGGTAAGAGGTATTTGTGGTAGATATGCACATGAAGGCAGGGTAAAGTGACTAGCCATCAGGATATATAATAATACAAGTAAAATAAAGAATAGAGCATCAGCTTACAATGAGAGTAAAAGTGTGTTTGTACACTACCGGTCAAAAGTTTTAGAACACCTACTCATTCAAGGGTTTTTCTATATTTGTACTATTTTTAACATTGTAGAATAAGTTAAGACATCAAAACTATGAAACAACACATATGGACACATGTAGTAACATAAAGTGTTAAACAAATCAAAATATATTTTAGATTTGAGATTATTCAAATAGCCACCCTTTGACTTGATGACAGCTTTGCACATTATCTCAACCAGCTTCACCTGAAATGCTTTTCCAACAGTGTTGAAGGAGTTCCCACATATGCTGAGCACTTGTTGGCTGCTTTTCCTTCATTACGCGAACCGACTCATCCCAAAACATCTCAATTGGGTTGAGGTCGGGGGATTGTGGAGGGCAGGTCATCTGATGCAGCACTCCATTATTGTCCTTCTTGGTCATATAGCCCTAACACAGACTGGAGGTGTACTGGGTCATTGTCCTGTTGAAAAGCAAATGATAGTCCCATTAAGCGCAAACCAGATGGGATGGCGTATCACTGCAGAATGCTGTGGTAGCCATGCTGCTTAAGTGTGCCTTGAATTCTAAATAAATCAAAGTGTCACCTGCAAAGCACCCCCACACCATCACACCTCCTCCTCAATGAGGGAAATACACATGTGGAGATCATCCATTCACCCACACTGCGTCTCACAAAGGTTGGAACTAAAAATCTCCAATTTGGACTCCAGAGCAAAGGACACATTTCCACCGGGCTAATGTCCATTGCTCGTGTTTCTTGGTCCAAGCAAGTCTCTTCTTCTTCTTCTTACTTCTTCGTCCTTTAGTAGTTTCTTTGCAGCAATTCAACAGTTGATGTTGAGATGTGTCTGTTACTTGAACACTGAATAATTTGTTTGGGCTGCAATTTCTGAGGCTGGTAACTCTAATGAACTTATCCTCTGCAGCAGAGGTAACTCTGGGTCTTCCGTTCCTGTGGTGGTCCTCATGAGAGCCAGTTTCAGAGTGCTTGGTTTTTGTTACTGCAATTGAAGAAACTATCAAAGTTCTTGACATTTTCCGGATTGACTGACCTTCATGTCTTAAAGTAATAATTGACTGTCATTTCTCTTTGCTTATTTGAGCTGTTTTTGCCATAATATGGACTTGGTCTTTTACCAAATAGGGCTATCCCACCCCACACACACACACCTTGTCACAACACAAATGATTGGCTCAAACGTATTAAGAAGGAAAGAAATTCCACAAATGTACTTTTAAGGAGGCACACCTGTTAATTGAAGTGCATTCCAGGTGAATACCTCATGAAGCTGGTTGAGAGAATGCCAAGTGTGTGCAAAGCTGTCTTCAAGACAAAGGGTGGCTATTGGAAGAATCTCTATCATAAGATATTTTTTTATTTACATTTTTTTTGGTTACAACATGATTACATGTGTTATTTCATCGTTTTTGTCTTCACTATTATTCAACAATGTAGAAAATAGTATAAATAAAGAAAACCCCTTGAGCGAGTAGGTGTTCTAAAACTTCTGACTGGCAGTGTAGGTATTTGTGTTGTGTCGGTATATAGTGCATTCGGAAAGTATTCAGATCCGTTGACTTTTTCCACATTGTTACGTTACTGCCTTATCGTAAGTTGTTTTATTGTCTCAATCTACACACAATACCCCATAATGACAAAGAGAAAACAGGTTTTGGAAATTCTTTCAAAATAAACAGAAATACCTTATTTACATAAGTATTCAGACCTTTTGCTATTTGTTCTCTTCCCGGGGTCCAGAAAAATTAAGGCAGTTTATACAATTTGAAAACTTTACAATACATTCACAGATTTCACGACACACTGTGTACCCTCAGGTGCCTACTCCACCACTACCACATATCTACAGTACTAAATCCATGTGTATGTATAGTGCGTGTGCCTGTGTGAGTGACGATGTTTGTGTTGCTTCACAGTCCCCACATAGTCTGTTCTGGACTTGGGGACTGTGAAGAGACCTCAAGTGGCATGTCTTGTGGAGAATGCATGGGTGTCCGAGATGTGTGCCAGTAGTTTAGACAGACATCTCAGTGCATTCAACATGTCAATAGCTCTCATAAATGAAAGTAGTGATGAAGTCAATTTCTCCTCCACTTTCAGCCATTAGCGATTGGCATGCATATTGTTAATATTAGCTCTCTGTGTACATCCAAGTGAGCTAATTGCAATTTTCCTACGTCATTTTGTGGCACCTGACCACACGACTGAACAGTAGTCAAGGTTCAACAAAATTAGGGCCTGCAGGACCTTCCTTGTTGATAGTGTTGTTAAGGCAGAACATCACTTTATTACAGACAGACTTCTCTCCATCTCAGCTACTACTGCATCAATATGTTTTGACCATGACAGTTTACAATCTAGTGTTACTCCAAGCAGTTTAGTCATCTCAACCTGCTCAATTTCCACATTATTTATTACAATATTTAGTTGAGGTTAGGGTTTAGTGAGGGTTTCGTTCCAAAAACAATGCTTATAAATATTTAGGGCAGACTTATTCCTTGCCACCCACTCTGAAACTAACTGCAGCTCTGAGGGTTGCAGTCAATTCAGTCGCTGTAGTATCTTACGTGTATTGTGTTGAGTCATCCGCATACATAGATAGACACACTGTATTTACTCAAAGTCAGTGGCATGTCGTTAGTAAAAATTGAAAAAAGCAAGGTGCCTAAACAGCTACCCTGGGGAATTCCTGATTCTAACTGGATTATATTTGAGAAACGTCCATTAAAGAACACCCTCTGTGTTCTGTTAGACAAGTAACTCTTTAACCACATTATAGCAGGGGGTGAAAAGCCATAACAAATACATCTTTCTAGCAGCAGACTATGATCGGTAATGTCAAAAGCCGCACTGAAGTCCAACAAGACAGCCCCCACATTAATTTTATCATCAATTTCTCAGACAACCGGTCATTTGTGTAAGTGATGTGCTTGAGTGTCCTTCCCTATAAGCATGCTGAAATTGTTGTCAATTTATTTACTGTAAAATAGCATTGCATCTCGTCGGCTATTTGAGACAGAAAATGGGGCTTTACTATTCTTGGGTAGCGGAATGACTTTAGCTTCACTTCAGACCTAGGGGCACACGCTCTCTAGTAGGCTTAAATTGAAGATGTGGCAAACAGGATAGGCAATATCGTCTGCTATTATCCTCAGTAATTTTCCATCTAGACTGTCAGAACACCGTGGCTTGTCATTGTTGATTGACAATTTTTTCACATCTTCCACACTGATTTTACAGAATTCAAAGTACAATTCTTGTCTTTCATAATTTGGTCCTATATACTTGGATGTGTAGTGTCAGCGTTTATCGCTGGCATGTTTGTTTATCTTGCCAATGAAAAGTGATTAAAGTAGTTTGCAATCTCAGTGGGCTTTGTGATGAAAGAGCCATTTGATTCAATAAATGGAGCCGAGTTGGCTTTTTTCCAAAAATGTAATTTAAGGTCCCCCAAAGCTTTTTACTATCATTCTTTATATAATTATATATGTTTCATAGTTTAGTTTATTTTTATTTAGTTTAGACAAATTATTTCTTAATTTGCAGTACATACATCAGTTGGGCTGCCAGACTTAATTGACATGCATTTTGCCTCATCCCTATCAACCATTCAATGTTTCAATTAATCTTCAATCTATAAGGTGATTTAACAGTTTTTACAGTCATTTTCTTAATGGGTGCATGCTTATTAGTAACTGGAATAAGTAGTTTCATAAATGCGTCAAGTGCAGCTTCTGGTTGCTCCTCATAACACACCACAGTCCAGCAAATATTCTTTACATCATCAACATATGAATCACTACAAAACTTATTGTATGACCTCATACACTATATTAGGCCCAGCATTTGGAACTTTGGCTTTCCTAGATATGGCTATTATATTGTGATCACTACATCCTATGGATTTGGATACTGCTCTAAAGCAAATATCTGCAGTGTTAGTAAAGAAGTGATCAATACATGTTGATGATTTCATTCCTGTGCTGTTTGTAACTAACCTGGTAGGTTGGCTGACAACCTGATCCAAGTTGCAGGCACTGGTTACAGTTTGATGTTTTTTTCTGAGTGGGCAGCTTGATGATAGCCAGTGTCATGACGTTGCCCTCTTTGAGTACAGCAAGCCCATCCCCCTCTGTCTCCTACACTCAGGCTGCTGCGACCTCAGGTCATAAATTCATGGATGAGAATCTCTCCTCATGGCCACAGTAGTGAGAGAGAGAGAGAAGTTTTCATAGGGAGAACAAAGGAATTTCTTTCAGCTCACAGAACTTGAGGTCCGAAAAACATTTCTGTTCTGGAGAAGGTATAAAAGATTGGTGAAGAATCCAGCTATGAACTGGTCCATTTTGGAAAAATTTTGTGAAACTCATGAGACAATACGGCCCAATTACCATAACGCTGTTTATATAATAGCCTCAGTTATGAGGCTTGGATCTAATTGCTGTACAGGATGAATGAGGAAAGATTAAACGATTTGTGAAATTATGGGATCCTATGTAATGATGTAATGTGAGAGAATTGTATTTGTGTGTAAAGTTTCACTTAAGTCACTGGTACGCCCCCATGAACACAGCCAGGACTTGGCGTCATGAGACAGCTTTTTCTGCTCTTCCGAATAAAACCCCCACCTTGAGAATTTCCCAAAAGACCAAACAAACTTTTCAACAGCGATCAAGATGACACACTGAGCGTATATATATATATATATATATATATATATATATATATATATATATATATATATATATATATAGATTGCAATTATTCCCTAATGAGGGAGCGTTCATGTGCAAAGGATCACTTTCAATTGTTATAATTAGCAACTGTGTGTTGTCTTCTCAGTCGACCCCCATTTCCCTTTGTCTAACAAGCCGGCATGCCGGTTTAGCACACTAGGGCACATATGTGTGTGCACTTCTGTGATTGTTTAGTTAGTTAATAAATAAATGATTGATACAGCCCCAAAGCATGATGTTTCCACCCCCATGCTTCACAGTAGGTATGGTGTTCTTTGGATGCAACTCAGCATTCTTTGTCCTCCAAACACAAATTATATTTTGGTTTCATCTGACCATATGACATTCTCCCAATCTTCTTCTGGATCATCCAAATGCTCTCTAGCAAACTTCAGACGGACCTGGACATGTACTGGCTTAAGCAGGGGGACACGTCTGGCACCGCAGGATTTGAGTCCCTGGCGGCGTAGTGTGTTACTGATGGTAGGCTTTGTTACTTTGGTCCCAGCTCTCTGCAGGTCATTCACTAGGTCCCCCCGTGTGGTTCTGGGATTTTTGCTCACCGTTCTTGTGATCATTTTGACCCCACAGGGTGAGATCTTGCGTGGAGCCCCAGATCGAGGGAGATTATCAGTGGTCTGTGTTTTTCTGTGACTAGGTACAGACCTAACAATCGTTTGGTGTGCTTTCGTCGTAAAGCCTTTTTGAACATCGGACACTGTGGCTGGATTTACACAAAGTTTATCTTTAAAATGGTGTAAAATACTTGTATGTTTGAGGAATTTTTATTATGGGATATATGTTGTTTTGAATTTGGCGCCCTGCAATTTCACTGGCTGTAGGAGAGGTGGGACGCTACCGTCCCACAAATCCCAGAGAGGTTAAACAGCTTGGAAAATTCCAGAAAATTATGTTATGGCTTTAGTGGCTTCTGATAGGCTAATTGACATCATTTGAGTCAATTGGAGGTGTACCTGTGGATGTATTTCAAGGCCTACCTTCAAACCCAGTGCCTCTGACATTATGGGAAAATCAAAATAAATCAACCAAGACCTGACAAAAAATAATTGTAGACCTCCACAAGTCTGGTTCATCCTTGGGAGCAATTTCCAAATGCCTGAAGGTACCACGCTCATCTGTACAAACAATAGTACGCAAGTATAAACACCATGGGACCACGCAGCTGTCATACCGCTCAGGAAGGAGACACGTTCTGTCTCCTAGAGATGAACGTACTTTGGTGCGAAAAGTGAAAATCAACCCCAGAATAACAGCAAAGGACCTTGTGAAGATGCTGGAGGAAACCGATACAAAAGTATCTATATCCACAGTAAAACTAGTCCTATATCGACATAACCTGAAAGGCCACTCAGCAAGGAAGAAGCCACTGCTCCAAAACCGCCATAAAAAAGCCAGACTGTAGTTTGCAACTGCACATGTGGGGACAAAGATCATACTTTTTGGAGATATGTCCTCTGGTCTGATGAAACAAAAATAACTGTTTTGCCATAATGACCAATGACCATTATGTTTGGAGGAAAAAGGGGGAGGCTTGCAAGCCAAAGAACACCATCCCAACCTTGAAGCACGGGGGTGGCAGCATCATGCTGTGGGGGTGCTTTGCTGCAGGAGGGACTGATGCACTTCACAAAATAGATGGCATCATGAGACAGGACAATTATGTGGATATATTGAAGCAACATCTCAAGACATCAGCTAGAAAGTTAAAGCTTGATCTCAAATGGGTCTTCCAAATGGACAATGACCCCAAGTATACTTCCAAAGTTGTAGCACAATGGCTTAAGGGCAACATAGTCAAGGTATTGGAGTGGCCATCACAAAGTCCTGACCCCAAACCTATAGAAGATTTTTAGGAAGAACTGAAAGTGTGTGCGAGCAAGGAGGGCTACAAACCTGACTCAGTTACACCAGCTCTGTCAGGAGGATTGGGCCAAAATTCATTTATTGTGGGAAGCTTGTGGAAGGCTACCCGAAATGTTTGACCCATGTTAAACAATTAAAGGCAATTCTACCAAATACTAATTGAGTGTATGTAAACTTCTGACCCACTGGGAATGTGATGAAAGAAATAAAAGCTCAAATAAATCATTCTTGCTACTATTATTCTGACATTTCACATTCTTAAAATAAAGTGGTGATCCTAACTGACTGAAGACAGGGCATTTTTACATGGATTAAATGTCAGAATTTTTTTTTTTAAACTAAGTTGAAATGTGTTTGGCTAAGGTGAATGTAAACTTCCGACTTCAACTGAACATTATCAAGAATCACACACATATTATCCAGATACTGACTGTTAGCACTTGGTGGTCTATAGCAGCTTCCCACCAGAATGGGCTTCCTACTATTGCACACTGCCTTAGTGCTAACAGTGTAACTCTGGTTGTGTAACTCTGGCTGATGATTACTGCTTACAGTAGCTGTAGGATAAGCAGATGTATTCTGTGCAATTAGGGGAACATAAACTAAATCACTTACATTGTTGGCCAATGCCCCTAAGATCATGTACATTTGATGCAGCATTATGATGACTCATTGTCACAACGGTAGGGATTGAACTGAGCTGGTCTTGGATCATTTACCAGTCATTGTTTCAACGCAGCCTTGAAATGCGTGGAGAATCCAGGAGCAAATATGATTTGGATGGACTCCGTCATTCCTGTAGAGTATCTTCTGTTTCCAGAAGTTATCAATAAAAGTGACTCCAGCAGAGGTTCAGTATTCTTTTAGCCAGATGTGTAATGCCAGTAGTCTGCTGAATCTTTCACACCCGCGGCCCAACAATTAATCTTTTTTTTTTTTTTGTCTTAAGTTCTTAGTGTTGTGGACACAGAGGAACTTGAAGGCCTTCTAACCCTAATCCTAACACCACAACAGCTCCATTGATGTGGATGGGGGAGTGATCTCCCCTTTCTTCTGCAGTCCACCATCAGCTCCTTGGGCTTACTGGCGTTGAGGGAGAGGTTGTTGTCCTGGCACCACACTGCTAGGTCTCCGACCTCCCCCTGTAGACCGTCTCATCGCCGTCGGTGATTAGGCCTACCAACGTTGTGTCGTCAGCAAACTTGGTGCACCAAGCTTTATTCTGGAAATAGCATTCTTACGTAGTTATTTCTCCTCTTCCAGATGGGAAGAAGTGCAATTGAGATTGTGTCATTAGGGCCTCCCGGGTGGCGCAGTGGTTAAGGGCGTTGTACTGCAGCACCAGCTGTGCCACCAGAGACTCTGGGTTCGCGCCCAAGCTCTGTCGCAGCCAGCCGCGACCGGGAGGTCCGTGGGGCGACGCACAATTAGGTTAGGGAGGGTTTGGCCGGTAGGGATATCCTTGTCTCATCGTGCACCAGCGACTCCTGTGGCGGGCCGGGCGCAGTGCGCGGTAACCAAGGTTGCCAGGTGCACAGTGTTTCCTCCGACACATTGCGGCTGGCTTCCGGGTTGGATGTGCGCTGTGTTAAGAAGCTGTGTTAAGAAGCAGTGCGGCTTGGTTGGGTCTCTCAACCTTCGTCTCTCCCGAGCCTGTATGGGAGTTGTAGCGATTAGACAAGATAGTAGCTACTAAAAACAATTGGATACTACGATATTGGGGAGAAAAAAGGGGTAAAAAAAAGAAGAAAAGTGGATCTGGAATTTGTGGATCTGTTGTGGCGGTATTAAATTGGAGTGGGTCCAGTGTGTTTGGGAAGATGGTGTTGATTTGTGTCATGTCCAGCTTTTCAAAGCACTTCATAATTACAGATGCTACAGGGTGATTTTCTCTTCATCTCAGTCTCACAAGGAAGCCGGCTCGTCTATGGCGTCTACACCTGCAGCGTTTTGGTAGCCCATAAAACAAAGGCATGAACAAGGGAACATCGGAGTCTGTTGAATTCGAAATCAAGGTTACCAACTGTCGATCTGATGTCCAGAAGTACATGGTGGTCATGTGATAATAGTATGAACTTTCTGTACAAAAAAGTAAAGATAAACATGAAAAAAAGTAACTCAATAGCCATATCCGTCAGCGCCATCTTGAATCACATCCATGCGTATTCTCGTCTGTGTAGGTGTGTGTTCTCATCCATACTTACTGGACTCTCCATCCTCTCCCTTGCTGGCAGAGCCGGTGAAGAACACGCTGCCATCCTCGGCCACAAGCAGGGCGTGTGAGCCGTCATGGCCCACCGAGAACTGGATGATCTTAGGGGACTTGGTGACAGGCAGCTCCACCCATTTACCTGCCGATGGACCACCTTGCTTGATGCCAAGGCTCTGATACTTCCCTGTGTAGTAGATCTGAGAAGGGAGGGGCAGGGTGGAGAGGGAGGGGCAGGGTGGAGAGGGAGGGGTAGAGAGAGAAAATATTTTTAAAAGGAACGGTCGTGAAAAACTAACTTTAACGGTTGAAAACCTCTAACTTTACCATGGTCTCAGACCGGATGCTTCGGCTGAAAAGGAGTGTTCTGATGTTAAGGGATTTTTTATCAATAATGACTAATTATGTAAACATTTCAATCAGGACTGAATAATCAGAATACTATTATGTTACTGTATAGATGTATGAATTTTCTTTTAATCCTAGTACTGAATATAATGTGTGTAAATATAATCAAGAATTAGAACAATGACTGACTGTTCCTTGGTAGAAATGAATGAACTTATCGTCAGACTGGCTAGAATGCTTATCTACACAGGAAGACTTATATTATATTAAATTGGTGGGACGATGTGGGAAGGCTTGAGATACTGCCTTTGTACCAGGGTGGAGAAGAGACGGTTCGAAAACTAATGATGTCATTTTCAGTTTATAACCTGTGGTAAACTGCATCATGTTCAGTACTCTCGAGAATAAACGCTGCTGATTGATTTTGAGACTGGTCTCTGTCCATTTTATGCAAATAAGTCTTACAAATTCCTAGAAGTGGACAGAGTGTTGAATTTAATTGGGTATTAAAACATGTAGGAATTGAATTCCTGTAACATCTGATTATCACAACATCAGTGAACCACAAAAGCTAATTGGCTCAAGTTGGCTAACTTACTACTACCTCCAGACACAAATGAGAGAAAACCTCACTTGACCACTTTACTTGCTATAACAGAGCTGCTTAGACTGTTTAAGTTGTTTAGACCAGTGAGTGACTGTTTCCAGAGAGAATGTACGAACACATCCCATCTGCGAAGACACACACAAGAAACACACATCAAAGCACGCCTCCAAGTCTCAAATCATCTTTTCAGTTGCATTTCTTAATGACAAGGAGGAAAACTGAGGCAAAAATCAGCCAATTCAGCCCAAATCACCTTAACACTCGTGGGAATTGGCCTATTTGGATAAGGCTAAATTGAAATGTTTCTTACAGGAAAGAAATGAAGAGCATATGGACAACCATTGTAGCAATTGAAAGGGAACAGTTTGGAGATAATGGGGAAATTATTAGACCAAAGTTGGACATAACAGTTCACCTGACACAAGACAATCCAAATATGACACTGCTGATTTTTTCATCTCCTGTACTTTTCACATATTTGTTGATAAAGAAACCAGAATACACTCTGGATACATTCAGTAACATGATAAGACTACTCCTGGAAAATGTGGTGTAGGTGCAAGTTGCCACACACCTCACTAAAGTGTGCATAGTTCCCTAAGCAATTTTAATGCACTTATGACTCAAAGAAGAGTCTTCAACTATAAGGTACTTTGAGCTCTACTAGCTGTGCCATTGAGAAACTAGAGCAGACACACTGCTTGGTAACACTTTGTCATAACCGCTAATATAACTTGTCATAACTTGGTTAGAACTAGAGGTCGACCGATTAATCAGAATGGCCGATTAATTAGGGCCGATTTCAAGTTTTCATACCAATCGGAAATCGGTATTTTTGGGCGCCGATTTGCAGATTTTTATTTTATTTTTTACACCTTTATTTAATCTTTATTTAACTAGGCAAGTCAGTTGAGAACACATTCTTATTTTCAATGACAGCCTAGGAACAGTGGGTTAACTGCCTTGTTCAGGGGTAGAACAACAGATTTTCACCATGTCAGCTCGGGGGATCCAACCTTGCAACCTTAACTAGTCCAACGCAATAACGACCTGCCTCTTTCTCGTTGCACTCCACAAGGAGGCTGCCTGTTATGCGAATGCAGTAAGCCAAGGTAAGTTGCTAGCTAGCATTAAACTTATCTTATAAAAAACAATCAATCAATCACTAGTTAACTACACATGGTTGATGATATTACTAGATATTATCTAGCGTGTCCTGCGTTGCATATAATCTGACTGAGCATACAAGTATCTGACTGAGCGGTGGTAGGCAGAAGCAGGCGCATAAACATTCATTCAAACAGCACTTTCGTGTGTTTTGCCAGCAGCTCTTCGTTGTGCGTCAAGCATTGCGCTGTTTATGACTTCAAGCCTATCAACTCCCGAGATGAGGCTGGTGTAACCGAAGTGAAATGGCTGGCTAGTTAGCGCGCGCTAATTGTCGTTGTATTGCTGGTTCGAGCCCAGGGAGGAGCGAGGAGAGGGACGGAAGATATACTGTTACACTGGCAATACTAAAGTGCCTATAAGATCATCCAATAGTCAAAGGTTAATGAAATACAAATGGTATAGAGGGAAATAGTCCTATAATTCCTAAAATAAATACAACCTAAAACTTATTACCTGGGAATATTGAAGACTCATTTTAAAAGGAACCACCAACTTTCATATATTCTCATGTTCTGAGCAAGGAACTGAAACGTTAGCTTTCTTACATGGCACATATTTTACATGGAACATATTGTACTTTTACTTTTATTTAAACCAAATTGAACATGTTTCATTATTTACTTGAGGCTAAATTGATTTTATTGATGTATTATATTAAGTTAAAATAAGTGTTCATTCAGTATTGTTGTAATTGTCATTATTACAAATAAATAAAAAAAGTCTGATTAATCGGTATCGGCTTTTTTGCACGCCCAATTTTTCAGTTTTTGATTTGTTAAAAAAGTTTGAAATATCCAATAAATGTCGTTCCACTTCATGATTGTGTCCCACTTGTTGTTGATTCTTCACAAAAAAATACAGTTTCATATCTTTATGTTTGAAGCCTGAAATGTGGCAAAAGGTCGCAAAGTTCAAGGGGGCTGAATACTTTCGCAAGGCACTGTAACATCAAAGTGGTATTTATTATAATCCTCAACATCTCATCTTTCAGAATACATTGAGTTCTCTTAATTTACAGCATTTCCCTCACTCAGACATAATTTTCTTTTGCAAAAGTTGCCCGATTACCGGGAAGGATGGGACCTTAAGATACCTGTGAATTCAATGTTGCATGTGGACCAAAACCCCCCGCCACATCTGGATGACATGTTTTGCTGCACTAGCTGGTGGGAAACACTTCAGTAGAATTTACCTGAAACAGGCTTACCTGCAACTACCTGTTTAAAAGAGCTCCAAACAGTACCTGACAAACACACACAAAGGTCTATACAGGTATAACCGTCTGGTTTTTTGGCATTTCATCAGCCCCAGCCATTTGGCAATGAACTATTGACCACATCTTTCAAGGAATCCCAGGAACCCAATGTATCCTGGATGATATGATCATAACAGGATGCAGACACAAAGATCACATGGCTAACATGGAAAAGGTCCTGAGAAGACTGAAAGAGTATGGACTACAGGCAAACTTACACAAGTGACAAGACAGTCTTCTGTGAACATGAAATCGACTGCAATGAATTGCACAAAACACAGGACAAAATGTATGGAGTGGTACAGGCACCACGACCGCAAAAATGTGACAGAAGAGAGATCTTTCACTGGACTGAACAATTACTACAGGAGATGCCTCCCAAACCTTTCAGCAGCACTCCAGCCCCTCAAACAGCTCCTGGAAAATAATATGACATATCAGTGGACAGAACAGTGTGAAAATTGAGGCAAAACGGCTCAACACATCTGAACAGGTCCTGATGCATTACGACCCTGAACTGCCAGTGAAGTTGGCTGGTGATGCGTCCCCTTATGGCTTAGGGGCCATCCTTTCAAACACACTGAAAGATGGATCACAGAGACCAGTGCACTTTGCATCACGAAGATTGAATGATGCAGAGAAGAACTATTCAAAAATCGACAAATAAGTCCTGGCACTAGTGTGGGGCATCAAGAAATTCCAAGCATACCTATATGGCAAGCATTTCAAATTGGTTATGGATCACCAACCACTGCTTTCCATTTTCAGTCCAAAGAAAGGCATTCCGGCAATGACAGTGGCCAGGTAACAGCTATACGCCTCGCTCCTTGCCGGTCATATGAAAGACATTGAGTTTAAGCCGTCGTCCCTCCACACAAATGCAGATGGTCTATACAGACTGTACAAGAGACAGACAAACGAGTGTGGATGCAGTGGACATTTTCCATACCTACCTGTCATACACTATTACCAACCAGGAGACAAGGACAGATATGACATTGTCAAAAGTATACACCTACACCATGTCAGGATGGCCAGCTACAGGCAGAAATAATCTGACAACGTATTTCCAGCGGAGAAACAAAACTACAACATACCAAGGATGTTTGATGTGAGGAATGAAAGTCACGATACCCCAGAAATGCCAACATCAGGTTTTGCTGCAACTACATGAAGGGCATGTTGGAATTGTCAAAATGAAGCTACTCGCGAGAAGCCACTACTGGTGGCCAGGTCTGGATCAACAGATAGAAAATATGGAGAAGAACTGTAGAGGATGTTTGGAAACCCTTCACATGCTCCTGTCCCAGAGAATCCATGTGGACAACGCCGGCCGCTTTGAAAAGCACGTTTCTGGTTATAGATGATGCCCATTCCAAATGGCCAGAGGTGTTTCTCCTCCACCTCAGCTCAGACAATAGTGTCTCTCAGAACAACATTTGCACGCTTCAGATTGTCTCACCACCAAGTGACCACCAAGTGACCCTGGTGGTGAATGTATAGTCACATTTCAACTACTGGTTACACAATCTCAAATGATTGGATATCGGTGTCTCATTTAATTTATGAGACATTTGAAACTTTTTCACATTAACCCAGATGCAGCAATGCTTTCAGGTTAATTAAAGTTTATTTCCCAGATAGCCTATACAGATTATGATCAGAGTATGATTAATCATTTAAATTTGCTTTCGCAAATTCATTCACATTCAACATTACTGATCCAGTAATGTTGGTCCATTAACGTCTTAAAATAGATTAATCGTTTTGTTTGACGCTTCCAATGACTCAAACTCCAAACTTTAAAAAAAATGTAAATTATAATGTGCAAGCTATCAGAGGGGGTGGTTCCCAGTCTCCCGCTAATTAGTGAACCCTCACCCATAAAAGGATTGATCACTGACCTCAGCAGCAATAACTAACTATGCAATTAGAGGAAAAACGGCAGAAATTGAGACAAATGCTCTCCAAAATCAACTATCAGGCGCAGGCCTTGTAAAGGTTCTCTCCATTTTAGCCCTGATGTATCGCCATCAGATATTGGCATCAGTCCAGTAACGCAGTGCTCAGCAGAAGCACAAGCAATAAATGGCTGATATGAAGGGACAGGGGAGAGAAGCGAGCAACAAATGATGAAAGCAGGAAAGGTAAACATTCTGCTAGCCGAGGAACTGCGTTTGAAAACTGAACAAATAATGAAAACTTGGCAATGAACGAGCAAACTCTTCAAAAAAATCATTTTCAACAGGAACAACTCAATTTAGCCAAAACGAAATACAATGTAGACTACTCCAAACTAGATAAATCTGTCGAGTTATCTACAAACCGGAGAGCAGAATTTGATAACATGCATGCAGTTTTGATGAACTTTACACAAAGCTATAATGTTCTAGTCGTAATGCTGCAGACCAAAGACAATCAGTTAATGAACACAATAACTAAGTTGGATGACAAATCAGCAGAACTCATTGAAGTCGCTGACCAAATGAATGATGAGAGAACTAATGTGATGAAGATGGAAATATTGATTTCTAAGCAGGCAGAGGACATATCACTGAATCGCTCGCTTCGTACTCAAGACGTCTACCTGCAAACCATGACAAATAAGTATGAGGCCAAACCAAGCAAGTGCAACACTCATGTCTAAAATCAGTACTCTATGCACCCAAGTGGACTCTGCTATGCAGCAGAATACCACCCTTAACTTCTTTGGGACTGGGGGGCAGTATTGAGTAGCTTGGATAAAAAGGTGCCCAGAGTAAACTGCCTGCTACTCAGGCCCAAAAGCTAGAATATGCATATAATTAGTAGAGTTGGATAGGAAACACTCTTAGTTTATAAAACTGTTTGAATCATGTCTGTGAGTATGACAGAACTCATATGGCAGGCAAAAACCTGAGAAAAAAATCCAACCAGGAAGTGGGAAATCTGAGGTTGTAGTTTTTCAAGTCATTGCCTATCGAAGATAGGAAGTACAATATGACCCCATAGACACTAAGGCTTCCACTAGATGTCAACAGTCTTTAGAACCTTGTTTGAGGCTTCGACTGTGAAGGGGGAGAGAAAGAGAGCTGTTTCAACCAGGTGTCTGGCAGAGTGCCATGAGCTGTTCACGCGCACTCCCGTGGGAGGTAGCTGCGTTCCATTGCATTTATAAAGGAATTCTCCAGTTGGAACATCATTGAAGATTTATGTTAAAAACATCCTAAATATTGATTCTATACATCATTTGACATGTTTCAACGAACTGTAAAATAACTTTTTGACATTTCGTCTGAACAAGTGATCGCGCAATTATGCATTTGGATTACTGGGCTAAACGCGTGAAAAAAAGGAGGTATTTGGACATAAATGATGGACTTTATCAAACAAAACACACATTTATTGTGGAACTGGGATTGGGAGTGCATTCTGATGAAGATCAAAGGTAAGTGACTATTTATAACGCTATTTCTGACTTTTCTGACACCTCTCCTTCTTTGTAAAATGACTGGATGTTTTTCTGTGACTAGCGCTGACCTAACGCAAGGTGTGCTTTCGTCGTAAAGCCTTTTTGAAATTTGACACAGCGGTTGCATTAAGGAGAAGTGTATCTATATTTCCATGTATAACACTTGTATCTTTTATTAATGTTTATGATGAGTATTTCTGTAATTTGATGTGGCTCTCTGCACTTTCACCGGATGTTTGTTTGAGACAATGCATTTCTGATCATAACACACCAATTTCAAAAGAGGTTTTTGGACATAAAGATTAACTTTATAGAACAAAACACACATTTATTGTGTAACATGAAGTCCTGTGAGTGCCATCAAAGGTGCTATTTCTGATTTTTGTGAGCCCTCTCCTGGAAAATGGCTGTATGGTTTTCTGTTACTAGGTGCTGACCTAACATAATCGTTTGGTGTGCTTTCGCCTTAAAGCCTATTTGAAATCGGACACTGTGGCTGGATTTACAAGAAGTTTATCTTTAAAATTGTGTAAAATACTTGTATGTTTGAGGAATTTTAATTATGGGATTTCTGTTTTGAATTTGGCCCCCTGCAATTTCACTGGCTGTTGGCGAGGTGGGACGCTACCGTCCCTCATATCCCAGAGAAGTTAAGTACCATCTGGAGGAATTCAGCGTGTCTACCCAACCAAGCAACCAGAGCTCTGTACTCAAAGGAGTGAAGGCGAAAGGTTTCAGACCTCTCTCACGTGTCCCTCAGTCTTCTCCCCTTGGCCATTCGGCACAGAGTAATATGATGCCTCTTCGCCAACAAAGCCAAAGCTTGGATTCTCCTCTTGGGCTTTTGGCCGCAATTTCCCCACAGGATGAAGCCAACCCTAACCTCCCGCTTGGCACGGAACGCCTTGACAAACTCTTCAAAACCTTCCGCACCTTTGACCCCGTTCCAAGTAATCCAAATGACAGACGTTCCTAGCAGACACAGAGGACACATTGGATGGGTTCTGACAGGTTAATTAGGGAACGCACGTCAGCTTTAACATCAGTTTTGCACATTGCCGTTAAAATAGACATCGGGCCGATGCTGCTATTTTTAGCTAATATTCCAATTCCAACATGCTCACCGATATATCGTGCATCCCTAGTTTTGAGTGCACCATACAGCAATGCTGCACTCAATCACACCAATTACATGCAATGCAGAGTCTAAAAAACAAACTTAAGTTTAAACGTTACAACAACTTAACTCTGTTTTTGTTAATTGGTGTTATTTAATACTGTTTGATTAGGGTAAGCATAGTAGCAAAAGCTGGACAAATATTATTTATAGATTTTGTTTTAAAATGCTTTCTACAGCATTCTATGTAAATAATTGCACATTAATAAAGGGGCATATTATTTTTTACAAAACAATGGCCAGTTTCGTCTGAGTTGTATGTTTTGTAAACAAACATAATAGGCTATGTCTGGCGTGCAAATTCGATGTGTTGTTTTAATATGGCCCGTGCGCTGACTAAGTTTGACACCCCTGACCTAGTCCTTGCCGATGACAAGCATACCCAAAACATGATGCAGCCACCACAATCGTTCAAAATATGACGAGTGGTACTCAGTGATGTGTTGTGTTTGCCCCAAACATAACACTTTCTATTCAGGACATAAAGTTAATTTCTTTGCCACATTTTTTACAGATTTACTTTAGTGCCTTATTACAAAGATGATACATTTTTATTCTGTACAGGCTTCCTTTTCACTCTGGTCATTTAGGTAAGTATTCTGGAGTAACTACAATGTTTTTGATCCATCCTCAGTTTTCTATCACAGCCATTAAACTAACAGTTTTAAAGTCACCATTGGCCTCATGGTGAAATCCAAGAGCGGTTTCCTTTCTCTCTGGACGCCTGTATATTTGTAGTGACTGGGTATACTGATACATCATCCAAAGTGTAACTAATAACTTCCCCATGCTCAAAGGGATATTCTATGTCTGCTTTTCTTATTTTTACCCATCTACCAATAGGTGCCCTCCTTGGTGAAGCATTGGAAAACCTTATTGGTCTGTGTGGTTGAATCTGTGTTTGAAATTCCCTGCTCGACTCTGGGACCTTACAGATAATTGTGTTAAGCACTATTATTCCACATAGAGTGATTGCATGTACTTACGTGACTTTGTAGGCATATTTTTACTCCTGAATTTATTTGGGCTTGCCATAACAAAGGGGTTGAATACTTATTGACTGAAGACTTTTCAGATTTACATTTGTCAATATTTCTAAAAACATAATTCCCCTTGACATTATGGGCTATTGTGTGTAGGCCAGTGACAAAATCTGATTTGAATCAATTTTAAATTCAGGCTGTAACAAAAGGTAGAATAAGTAAAAGGGGTGTAAATTCTTCCTGAAGGCACTGTACATATCCCAACCAGAAGCCATGGATTACAGGCAACATCCGCACTGAGCTAAAGGCTAGAGCTGCTGCTTTCAAGGAGCAGGACACTAATCCGGAGGCTTATAAGAAATCCCACTACGCCCTCCGTTAAACCATCAAAAATGCAAATCGTCAATACAGGACTAAGATCGAATCACACTACATCAGCTCAGACACTTGTCGGATGTGACAGGGCATGCAAACTATCACAGATTAAAAGGGAAACACAGCCGTGAGCTGTCCAGTGACGCGAGCATACCAGACGAGCTACACTGAACAATATAAATGCAACATGTAAATTGATGGTCCTGTGTGTCATGAGGTCATAACGTCAACGTCATAACATTAAACATTCTTGAAAAGGCAAGTGTCTTACATCCTTCAAAAGATTAGAATCTTGGTAATCAAACTACGTTTTCCTATTTAAAATAGCTATTACAGAGAACAAAACCCATGCTTTTGTTTGAGAAGAGCAATCAAGAACAGAAACATTTTCCGCCATGACAGTTTTTACACATTCACATCTGAAGGTAAAATTATGAGACTTACATTATGATATCTTGCTCACGCGTAAGGAACTGCATTCTCGCCTTGACTATCAGAGGACTTGCTGTAACGCTTGTTACGCGCAGCTGTATTTTGGAAAGTTGTATTTTAAATGATTTCATTGAAGACATCATGGTGAATAAATCAGGAAAAGAGAAGTCAAAGTCTAAAGTGAAAGTGAAAAAGTGAAAGTGAGAGATTTTTTGGACGGCTAATGCTGTTTTATGAAAAATATATATATATATATATTTATTTTTATTTGCAAAAGAATGTATATGAAATGTGTGTGTGTGTGTGTGTGTGTGTGTGTGGGTGTGTGTGTATATATATATATAATATATATATATATACAGTGGGGCAAAAAAGTATTTAGTCAGACACCAATTGTGCATGTTTTCCCACTTAAAAAGATGTGGGGCCTGTAATTTTCATTATAGGTACACTTCAAAAATGACAGACAAAATGAGAAATAAAAATCCAGATAATCACATTGTAGGATTTTAAATTTTAAATTTATTTGCAAATTATGGTGGAAAATAAGTATTTGGTCAATAACAAAAGTTTCTAAATACTTTCTTGTATACCTTTGTTGGCAATGACAAGGGTCAAACGTTTTCTGTAAGTCTTCACAAGGTTTTCACACACTGTTGCTGGTATTTTGGCCCATTCCTCCATGCAGATCTCCTCTAGAGCAGTGATGTTTTGGGGCTGTTGCTAATCAACACGGACTTTCAACTCCCTCCAAAGATTTTCTATGGGGTTGAGATCTGGAGACTGGCTAGGCCACTCCAGGACCTTGAAATGCTTCTTACGAAGCCACTCCTTTGTTGCCCGGGCAGTGTGTTTGGGATCATTGCCATGCTGAAAGACATAGCCACGTTTCATCTTCAATGCCCTTGCTGATGGAAGGAGGTTTTTATACTGATAACAAGTTCAAACAGGTGCCATTAATACAGGTAACGAGTGGAGGACAGAGGACCTCTTTAAAGAAGAAGTTACAGGTCTGTGAGAGCCAAAAATCTTGCTTGTTTGTAGGTGACCAAATACTTATTTTCCACCATAATTTGCAAATAAATTCATTAAAAATTTGATTTTCTGGATTTTTTTTTCTCATTTTGTCTGTCATAGTTGAAGTGTACCTATGATGATAATTACAGGCCTCTCTCATCTTTTTAAGTGGGAGAACTTGAACAATTGGTGGCTGACTAAATCCTTTTTTCCCCACTGTATATATATACACACTGCTCAAAAAAATAAAGGTAACACTTAAACAACACAATGTAACTCCAAGTCAATCACACTTCTGTGAAATCAAACTGTCCACTTAGGAAGCAACACTGATTGACAATAAATTTCACATGCTGTTGTGCAAATGGAATAGACAACAGGTGGAAATTATAGGCAATTAGCAAGACACCCACAATAAAGGAGTGGTTCTGCAGGTGGGGACCACAGACCACTTCTCAGTTCCTATGCTTCCTGGCTGATGTTTTGGTCACTTTTGAATGCTGGCGGTGCTTTCACTCTAGTGGTAGCATGAGACTGAGTCTACAACCTACACAAGTGGCTCAGGTAGTGCAGCTCATCCAGGATGGCACATCAATGCGAGCTGTGGCAAGAAGGTTTGCTGTGTCTGTCAGCGTAGTGTCCAGAGCATGGAGGCGCTACCAGGAGACAGGCCAGTACATCAGGAGACGTGGAGGAGGCCGTAGGAGGGCAACAACCCAGCAGCAGGACCGCTACCTCCGCCTTTGTGCAAGGAGGAGCACTGCCAGAGCCCTGCAAAATGACATCCAGCAGGCCACAAATGTGCATGTGTCTGCTCAAACGGTCAGAAACAGACTCCATGAGGGTGGTATGAGGGCTCGACGTCCACAGGTGGGGGTTGTGCTCTGGCATTTGCCAGAGAACACCAAGATTGGCAAATTCGCCACTGGCGCCCTGTGCTCTTCACAGACGAAAGCAGGTTCACACTGAGCACGTGACAGACGTGACAGAGTCTGGAGATGCCGTGGAGAATGTTCTGCTGCCTGCAACATCCTCCAGCATGACCGGTTTGGTGGTGGGTGAGTCATGGTATGGGGTGGCATTTCTTTGGGGGGCCGCACAGCCCTCAGATCCCTCAGGAGACCAACCGCCACCTCATCAGGAACATGCCCAGGCGTTGTAGGGGGGTCATACAGGCACGTGGAGGCCACACACACACTACTGAGCCTCATTTTGACTTGTTTTAAGGACATTACATCAAAGTTGGATCAGCCTGTAGTGTTGTTTTCCACTTTAATTTTGAGTGTGACTCCAAATCCAGACCTCCATGGGTTGATAAACTGGATTTCCATTGATAATTTGTGTGATTTTGTTGTCAGCACATTCAACTATGTAATGAAAAAAATATTCAATAAGAATATTTCATTCATTCAGTTCTAGGATGTGTTATTTTAGTGTTCCCTTTATTTTTTTGAGCAGTGTATATATATTTTCCATGTCAGGTTATATTTTCAATTTTTTTTATTCAAATGGAATGCAGTAGAACAGCAAACACACACATGGCCACTGCGCCTGCTACTCCTCTCGATTTCCATATGAAATAGCCATTGGGTGCTGTTCAGGGGAGAGCAGGCCCACAACAATGGCCGGAGTTGAATGGAACAGCACTTCACCTTAGTGACTGTTCCCTCTGCTCTATACAATACATATCTGTTTATTTTATGTGATGATAAAAGGCTCATACAATATAAATATTTTTTTATGTTTTCTTTCAGTGATAGCGACTCCGACTGGGAGCCCCCGGTGCCAAGCTGCCCGCTCTACCTCTGCCCCCAGTGGTGTTCATATGCCACAGTTCATTACTACAGGCATGACTGTGCCTCAGGGCCAAAAGGGCACAGCATGGAGGCGTCGTTGTGTTCTATGTCGCATGAACTGCACCACTTGTTCAGTTTGCCTCTGCTTTACATCAGAAAGAGACTGCTATGGCACAGGCAGCAAAATATTGTGTAGAGGACTTCCAAAGGGTGTACTGTTTTTTTTAAACATTTATTTTCTAATATATATTTTTTTTATTTTGTGTGTGTGTGTTAGAATTTCTTTTTGATATGTTGTATATAGTTATTTGCACTGTTGTATAGTTAGTTATAGGTCATTTGACCAATTCGGCCACTTGGGTACATTTGGGCAACTTGTGTGGGACACCTGGGTGACTTCATGCTAAATGTCATGTAGCTCACCCATTCCTGAAGTTATCAGTCGGAAACTTTGCACACCTACAGTTGCCCTCTTGTGTTATCCATCAAAATTATCTCCAGCATCCTATCTGACTGTGTGGCTATTCTAGTACATGTGAAAGATGATGCTACAACAATAAAAAACAGAAAACGTATGCTCTTTCTTTCTCTTTTCTCCCACCAGATCTACTGTGTTATATTCTCCTACATTCAATTAACAATTCCACAAACTTCAGAATGTTTCCATTAAAATGATACCAATATTATGCATATCCTTGCCTCTGGGGCTGAGCTACAGGCAGTTAGATTAGGGTATGTCTTCATGCAGAAATTGAGAACAAAGGGATGCAGCCATAAGAGGTTTATTGAAGATAATCTGCATGCTCGTCGTCTTCACCAGGGCCTTGACCTGACTGCAGTTCGAAGTCGCAGCCAACTTCAGTTGGAAAATTCTCACTTCAGATGGCCACTGGCAAACTGGAGAAGTGTGCTCTTCACAGATGAATCTCAGTTTCCACTGTAACGGGCAGATGGCAGACGTGTGGGTGAGAGGTTTACTGATGTCAATATCGTAAACAAAGTCTCCAATGGTGGTGGTGAGGTTAAGATATGAGCAGGCATAAGCTACGGACAACGAACACAATTCAATTTTATCGACTGCAATTTGAATGCACAGAGATACCCGTGACGAGATCCTGACGCCCATTGTCGTGCCCTTCATCCGCTGCCATCACCACATGTTTCAGCATGACAATATACAGCCATGTCACAAGGATCTGTACACAATTCCTGGAAGCTGAAAATGTCCCAATTCTTCCATGGCCTGTATTACTCACCTACCCGGCAATGTCTATCTACTTTGCACAGCCATTGAAGTGGGACAACATTCCCCAGACCACAATCAATTGCATAATCAACTATGTGAAGGAGATGTGTCACGCCGCATGAGGCAAATTGTGGTCACACCAGATACTGACTAGTTTTCGGCTCCACGCCCCTACCTTTTTATTTAAGGTATCTGCGACCAACAGATGCATATCTGTATTCCCAGTCATGTTAAATTGACTGACTTCCTTATATGAACTTTAACTCAGTAACATCTTAGAAATGGTTGCATGTAGCATTTATATTTTTGCACTTTTCCATTTTTGTCTTGCACTTGGCAAGTGTCCTGCACTGTTTAGAACAACAGTGTTTTGGGGCCTCCCGAGTGGCGCAGCAGTTTAAGGGCACAGCATCGCAGTACTAGAGGGGTCACTACAGACCCGGGTTCGATCCCAGGCTATTTCACAACCGGACATGATCGGGAGTCCCATAGGGCGGCGGGCGAATTGGCCCAGTGTCGCCCGGGTAAGGGGAGGGTTTGGCCACGGGGGGGCTTTACTTAGCTCATCGCTCTAGCAATCTCCCTTGTAGCATTCATAGTGAAGTGTCCAGAAGAGAAATTTACTTTTTCTGAGCCAGAGCAATTCACACATTAACATCTTTGAAAATGTCAATAAACACAAAGCTCTAACGGAAATGCGAATAGTTTACTGTCATTCCAGGTGCTGAAGTTGGCTTGCTAGCTAGCAAGTGAAATTAACTTTACTCAGCCTGCATAGCAACCACTCGTGAACAGATGACTAGACCTTTTGCATAACAGAATTAATGACTGGTCTCGTCTGTGGCAACATGACTAAAAGAACCAACAACCAGATTTTTTACCAGACTATTTCCTCTAGCAGAAGAATGAAATAGTGTGAATTTACTTATCGAAATAATGGTTTCAGTCAAATTTGAACTGAATGTCGAGCCATATGTCTGTGTGTTCGTTTAAGAAATTAGGCATAAGAGGCAGTGCACCAAAAAAAAATATAGCAACGGGTAACGCTTTGCAACGGAAAACTATTGGACAATTCCATGTTAGAGGTTAATGGACTTGTGTGAGGCAGAAGGAGGGTGTGTTTGTGTTTATAATGAGGAAGAACAGACCGGGCAGAGCCCTCGTGTTGCTGGTCACATCAGAATAGAATGACGATTGCCTGCTTCTCGAATTCAATCTTCTTTGCACCCACAGCAACGGTAACACACATGCATCTCAGTTTGTACAGTTCTGGTGTTCTTACCTTTCCTGAGGCAGTTTTCATCAAAGCAAATTCCCTGCCTGCTCCCAGCAATGCTGCCTCCTCGTCAAACCCTGTACCTTGAAAACACATTTTGATATGAGAAACAGACGCACAAATCCACACACCCAGAAATATATTACAGAAACTCACACATGGAGACCGGTGCATTGCAATCCCTGGAACAGAATGAATAGAAAGGTATGGTGGTTTGCGTTTATTCCATTCCAGACGTTACAATAAGACCATCCTCTGATTCAGTGACAACAGTCTTTACCTAAAAACACAAATGATTATGCCTAATGCCAATATTTGATAGAGTGAGACGGTGAAGTTTCCCTAGACACAGATCTTGGGTCAGTTTAGCATTTCCCCCGCTAATGGTTAAGGTTAGGATTGGGGGAAGGGAAGCTGACCATAGATCTCTACCTAGGGGAAACTTTACCAGAGCGCATAGTCAGTAGGACTCACTGATGATGTGAAGGTCTTTCTCCAGGTCAAACAGAGAGATGCCGCAGGCATGGAGACACTTCCTGGCCAGTTTCAGCTGAAGCTCCTGCTGCAGTGCTGGGTCTGTACTGGTTGCGTAGATCCGCACCACAAACCCATCCTGAGGGAAACATGGCAATGGCTTATTTAGTTCCACATTGAAATATAACAAGCATAAAGGATTCAAATATTTTTGAGGTCATACAAAAGCTTGGACTCAATAAGTGGGGTTGCACAATTTCAGTAACTTTTTCTGAAAATGTCCAGGTTTTCCAGAAATCCTGGTTGGGAAGATTCCTAGAATCAGGAGAGAATAAGCAGGAAATCCAGAATCCAGAATCAGAATACCTGAGAGTTTTAAGGAACATTACTGGAATTTTGAAAACCTAGTCTTGAGTTACACACACAAGAACACGCAAAGTCAGGTATTCCTGACATGCAAAGAGATTTAGATATGATGATTTTGACAACCATGCACTGTGTGTGTTTGTGCATGGAGACCTAGCATCAGGCCACAACATACCAGTTGGGTTGGACCCTGGCTTAGGTTTGTGCAATATTGTATGTTTTGAGAGCAGTGCATGGCCGTTGCTGTGGGGAGAGAAAAGTGTGTGCTTGAGATTCTATTTCTATGATCTCTCTCCCACTCTCTGCTCTGATAGTGTTACAGGCTCATGTCTATCTCCATCATTGCGCTTCATTACTTATTCAAAATTATTTATGACCATTAGTCAAAAATGTAAAAAAAATCCCTATAGAATTATACTGTTTAGATAGATAGATAGATAGATAGATAGATAGATAGATAGATAGATAGATAGATAGATAGATAGATAGGAGACAGACACACAAAATGTGGACGCCTCTGCAAATTAAATTCAGCTATTTCAGCCACACCCGTTGCTGACAGGTGTATAAAATCGAGCACACAGCCATGCAATCTCCATAGACAAACATTGTCAGTTGAATGGCCTTACTGAAGAGTTGCACCGTCCGTATGCCACCTTTCTAACAAGTCAGTTCCTCAAATGTTTACCATGCCAGCTCTAGCAGGGCAAACAATAAGTGCTGTTATTGTGAAGTGTAAACGTCTCGTAGCACCAACGGCTAAGCCGCGAAATGGTAGGCCACACAAGCTCACAGAACGGGACAACCGAGTGCTGAAGCACGTTAAAATTGTCTGTCCTCGGTTCCAAACGTCCTTGAAGCAACGTCAGCACAAATGTTCGTCGAGTGCTTCATGAAATGGGTTTCCTTGGCCGAGCAGCCGCACACAAACCTAATTTCACCATGAGCAATGCCAAGTGTCGGCTGGAGTGAAGTAAAGCTTGCCGCCATTGGACTCTGGAGAATTGGAAACGCATTCTCTGGAGTGATTAATCACGTTTTACCATCTGGCAGTCCGATGGACGAATCTGGGTTTGGTGGATGCCAAGGGAACGCTACCTGCCCCAATGATTAATGGCACCAGAGGGGATGGGTGCCGTTTTACGAGCTCCTAACCAACTGTGCTATTTTGTTTGTAGCTCATTTTGTACATAATGTTGCTGCTACCGTTGTCATGACTTGCCATGTTGGGTGAGGATCATAGGCGCCAAACCGATGCTGGCACTAAGACCGCACTCAACAAGCTGTAAAAGGCCATAAGCAAACAAGAAAATGCTCATCCAGAAGCTGCACTCCTAGTGGCCGGGGACTTCAATGCAGCCAAACTTAAATCCGTTTCACCTCATTTCTACCAGCAAGACACATGTGCAACCAGAGCGGGAAAAAAAAAGAAAAAAAAAAAAACTCTATACCACCTTTATTTCACACTCAGAGATGCATACAAAGCTCTCCCTCCATTTGGCAACTCGGACTATAATTATATCCTCCTCATTCCTGCTTACAAGCAAAAAACTAAAACAGGAAGAAACCAGAGAATCGCTCAATTTGGAAGTGGTCAGCTGACATGGATGCTACAGGACTGTTGTGCTGTAGCATAAAATTGGAATATGTTCCGGGATTCATCCAAAATTCATCCAATGGCATTGTGGAGTCCCCCGGCTTCATCAATAAGTGCATCGATGACGTTGTTTCCAAAGTGACCGTACGCACATTTCCCAACCAGAAGCCATGGATTACAGGCAACAACCGCAACGAGCAAAAGGCTAGAGCTGCCGCTTTCAAGGAGCAGGACACTAATCCGGACGCTTAAAAAATAAAAATGCTAGTGGAATGTGGCAGGGCTCGAAAAATATTACCGACTACAAATGGAAACCCAGCCACTAGCTGCCCAGTGACGTGAGCCTACCAGACATAAAAGGCTAAATGCCTTTTATGCTCGTTTCGAGGCAAACAACACTTCAGCATGCAAGAGAGCACAAGCTGTTCCGGACGACTGTGTGATCATGCTCTCCATAGCCAATGTGAGCGAGACCTTTAAACAGCTCAACATTCACAAAGCAGTGGGGCCAGATGGATTACCAGGACGTGTACTCAAAGCCTGCGTGAACCAACTGGAACGTGTCTTCACTGACATTTTCAACCTCTCCCTGACCGAGTCTGTAATACCCACGTTTCAAGCAGACCACCATAGTCCCTGTGCCCAAGAAAGCGAAGGTAACCTGCCTAAATGATTACGGCCCTGTAGCACTCACGTCGTTAGCCATGAAGTGCTTTGAAAGGCTGGTCAAGGATCACAACACCATCATGCCGGAAACCCACTCAAATTCGCATACCGCCCCAACCGATCAACAGATGACGCAATCTCAATCACACTCCACACGGCCCTTTCCCACCTGGACAAAAGGAACACCTATGTGAGAATGCTATTCATTGACTACAGCTCAGCATTCAAAATAGTGCCCACAAAGCTCATCACTAAGCTAAGGACCCTGGGACTAAACACCTCCCTCTGCAACTGGATCCTGGACTTCCTGATGGGACGTCCCCAGGTCGTAAGGGAAGGCAACAACACATGTGCCATGCTGATCCTCAACAATGGGGCCCGTCAGGGTGCGTGATTAGTCCCCTCCGGTACTCCCAAGACTGCGTGGCCAAGCACGACTCCAACACCGCCATTAAGATTGCTGACAACACAACGGCGGTAGGCCTGATCACCAACAATGATAAGACAGCCTATAGGGAGGTCGTCAGACACTCCCTGTGGTGCCAGGACAACAACCTCTCCCTCAATGTGAGCAAGACAAAGGAGCGGATCGTGAACTACAGGAAAAGGGGGGCCGAACAGGCCCCCTTTAACATCGACGGGGCTGAAGTGGAGCGAGTCTAGTGTCCACATCACCAACAAACTATCATGGTCCAAACACACCAAGACAGTCCTGAAGAGGGCATGACAACACCGTTTCCTCCTCAGAAGACTGAAAAGATTTGACAGGTCCCAGATCCTCAAAAAGTTCTATAGCTGCACAATTGAGAGCATCCTCACCCCCACCCCCCGGTATGTAAACTGCTCGGCATCTGACCATAAGGCACAACAGAGGGCACATCACTGGGGCCAAGCTTCCTGACATCCAGGACCTATATACTAGTCGGTGTCAGAGCAAGGCCCAAAAAATTGTCAAAGACTCCAGTCACCCAATTCACAGACAGTTCTCTCTGCTACCGCACGGAAAGCAGTACCAAAGCACCATGTCTAGAACCAAAAGGCTCTTTAATTAACAGCTTCTAACCCCAAGCCATAAGACTGTTGAACAATTAATCAAATGGCCACCTGGAATATCTGCATTGACACCCCCTGCTACTCACTGTTTATTATCTATGCATAGTCACTTTACATATTACCTCTACTAACCTGTACCTACTAACCTACACATTTACTCGGTAACGCACATTTACTCGGTAACGGTACCCCCGTATACAGACTTGTTATTGTTACGTAATTTTATTGTGTTACTTATATATATATATTTTTTTTTTGTTCACTTTAGCTTATTTAATAAATATTTTCTTAACTCAATTTATTCAACTGCATTGTTGGTTAAGGGCTTGTTAGTAAGCATTTCAGAGTAAGGTTTACACCGGTTGTATTCGGCACATGTGACAAATTATTAAGTAATGGGTCTGAATACTTATGTAAATGTGATTCATTTTTATTTATTTATACATTTGCAAAAAAAATCTAAAAACCCGTTTTTGCTTTGTCGTTATCAGGTATTGTGTGTTGATTGAAGAAGGGGAAAAGTCAAGGGGTCTGAATACTTTCCGAATGCACTGTGTGTCATCCCCAACAGCGTTTGAGATTAGTTACTAGAAAAATCTAATTCATTCAAAAATAGTCTTCAATCCGATCAGAAACATCTGTCACAGCTTGTCTTTCCTAAATGGTGTAGGCTGACGTATTTACATCAGAATTCCTTTGTACATTTGCAGTGAAAATTATAAGAGAAGGCTACACCATAGCCTGGCCCCTCTGCGACACGACAACATTTTATGCACTTGTGAAATGTAGGCCAAGCACCATTGAAATCAATAATTTGTCCCAATTGATAATCGAACACACCGCGGCCATTTGCCAGCGCAACGATCAAGAAATATACATCCTGCCTCTATACAAAGAAAATGTATAATCTATATGAATAGGCATACACAATTATGATTTGATTAATCATTTCATGATCATGGATCATCTGGAATGGGAAAATGATTTTCAAAGGGTCTGCTGTCAGAAATTCCCTTACGGTAGGAAAGGTAGACGAATGAAAAATAAAGGTAGGAAATAGATTTATTTCTATAAATAGAAAATCCCTTTACCCTATACTAATGTGTCATCCTGTGAAATTGACATTGCTGCACAGCCTCATAAAAATTTATTTTATTTTAATTGAAAATCTTTTCAGCCACCAGAGATGAATAGCTAGATGGCACACTTGTCACTAGACAGTGATGATCTCTATGGGCTTTGCTATCACAGAATATATCAAATGGCAAAGATCAGAGGAGGACCCTCTATCCATTTTTATGGACAGCTGTCATGACAATTCCCCAAAACAGCTTTCTTCGCTCGCTCGAGAACTAAAGTTGGTGGTTGAAGATATCCCTCTAGTGGTGTGGGGGCTGTGCTTTGGCAAAGTGGGTGGGGTTATATCCTTCTTGTTTGGCCCTGTCCAGGGGTGTCCTCGTGTGGGGCTACAGTGTCTCCTGACCACTCCTGTCTCAGCCTCCAGTATTTATGCTGCAGTAGTTTATGTGTCGGGGGGGCTAGGGTCAGTTTGTTATATCTGGAGTACTTCTCCTTTCCTATTTGGTGTCCTGTGTGAATCTAAGTGTGCGTTCTCTAATTCTCTCCTTCTCTCTTTCTTTCTCTCTCTCGGAGGACCTGAGCCCTAGGACCATGCCCCAGGACTACCTGACATGATGACTCCTTGCTGTCCCCAGTCCACCTGACCATGCTGCTGCTCCAGTTTCAACTGTTCTGCCTTATTATTCGACCATGCTGGTCATTTATGAACATTTGAACATCTTGGCCATGTTCTGTTATAATCTCCACCCGGCACAGCCAGAAGAGTACTGGTCACCCCACATGGCCTGGTTTCTCTCTAGGTTTCTTCCTAGGTTTTGGCCTTTCTAGGGAGTTTTTCCTAGCCACCGTGCTTCTACACCTGCATTGCTTGCTGTTTGGGGTTTTAGGCTGGGTTTCTGTACAGCACTTTGAGATATCAGCTGATGTACGAAGGGCTATATAAATAAATTTGATTTGATTTGATTTAAATTAGGAAATAAGTTGCTTCATTTCATAACGGGATGCTATCTGAAATAAAAAGTTCATAATGGGAGGATATTCATTCAACTTTGGCAACAAATTTGCATGTTTGATGTAATTAAAATGATTTCAGAAACTATTCTGTCAATTTAGACATAATTTTTTTTGTGCAATCCTAAAACGCTATTTTCGTACTTAGTTATTTTCCCGGCCCCTTGGTTATGCCCTGTTTACATCCCGAATGTGTCGTCTGTTGCGTTTCTGAGTCCACAACGAAGTGGCATCGCAGGGCCACCTTGCATCCGAGGCTCCATTGAGAAAAGCAAGCTGCTTTTTTCCTTAAAATTTTGTGCACACATTTATTTGCATCCCTGTTCGTTAGCATTTCTCCTTTGCCAAGATAATCCATACACCTGACAGGTGTGGCATATTGAGAAGCTGAATAAACACCATGATAATCACACAGGTGCACCTTGTGCTGGGGATAATAAAAGTCCACTAAAATGTGCAGTTGTGTCACACAAAAATGCCACAGATGTCTCAAGTTGAGAAAATGTGCAATTTGCATGCTGACTGCAGGAATGTCCACCAGAGCTGTTGCCAGAGAATGAAATGATAATTTCTCTACCATAAGCTGCCCCCAATGTCATTTTTGAGAATTTGGCAGTACGTCCAACCGGCCTCACAACCGCAGACCACATGTAACCACGCCAGACCAAGACTTCCACATCCAGCTTCTTACCCCTGCGAGATCATTTGAGCTGAGGAGCATTTATGTCTGTAATAAAGCCACTTTGTGGGGAAAACCTCATTCTGATTGGCTGGGCCTGGCTGCCAATTGGGTGGGCCTATGCCCTTCAAGTCCACCCATGGAAAAAAATCCATAGATTAAGAAGGACTGTGTGTAGAGATGGGATGGCTGATAATGCTCGTAGTAGGGACTTTTCCGGACAATGGCTGATGTGTGGTGTGCTTTGCCGCCTCAGCCGCCAAGGCATCACCCAGGTGGATGCTACACTTAGGCCATTGAGGACTAGATACCTCTGGAGCTGTTACTAGAGGAACTGTGCACGAGACAGCAAGGTGCCCTGATGAAGACTAGAACCTGTCTAAGACTGATGGCTTCCCTTGACCATAACATCAATACCCTCCCATTCAAGCCAACTGCCCAAAAGCTCCATTCAAGCCAACTGCCCAACAGCTCCATTCAAGCCAACTGCCCAACAGCTCCATTCAAGCCAACTGCCCAACAGCTCCATTCAAGCCAACTGCCCAACAGCTCCACTCAAGCCAACAGCTGATGAACATTAGCCATTTTCATTGCTTATGACCGGTCTTTCGTTTCTGTGTGGAATATCGTCACAATGTACATTGTACACACAATTCAGCTCTCTACAACCCTACCTCCCACTTTTATCCAGGGACTGATCTAATACATGTGCGTAAGGCTTCAGAGGCAGATGCATGAATTTCACGTCCACTCTCCCCATTATTTCTGCTTACTACTCATGCATCTATAGGCCTGCATCTGCCTGGGAGGATTAACCATGAATAATGGTCACATGCTGGTTTTACTAGCCCTCTTTCCTCCTGCACACACACATAGAAAACACACACATCTGTGACAAAGCTGTGGGGGGCTCAGCTGAGAGAGATGACAGAGTGACACTTCTGAGTGAGGCTGGCTGCCTGAGAAGGTGGCTGGCATACATCACCGTACCGGACTCAACATTGTTTAAATAACTAAGGGTTTGTGATTTACTTGGCAAGTAGGTGTTAGACAGTGTGTGTGTATACGTGTGTGAGAGAGAGCGCAAGAGCGAGAATATTCTGCCCTGTGAATTTGAACAAAGTAGCCACCATCACTCCTGAATGGCAAATAGTCTTGTATGTAGAAAAGCTAAACAATAGATTTAGGGGAACAAGTACAGTATGTGAAAGTCCCACAATGTTATTGCAGCCCCTGTCCCAGCTACTTTGCTGCTCTATGCAAGATACACATTTCCATAAATAGCTTAAGAAATAGGTTAAAATGCCAGAGAATCTCATGTGGCCCATTAGGCTGTATTATGTTATCGGTAGACTATTATTGGGCCATATCAGCCAATAGACTGGATGTAGATTGAAAGAGCCAGAGTTGGGGCAAAATTGAACAGGAGAACAGACACTTGAGCTAGGTTTTGCTTTACTTTTAGGAGCAGGACGATTTGCAGGCAAAGACAGATGAGTGTGTTATCAATATTTATTTCCAATCGATGTAGCAGCCTACACTATAGACTATCATATTTGGGAAGTTAATTTATTTGAAAAGACAACATGCCTTGTGCTTTTCTGCCCATGCATACTATAGCCTACATGCTAATTAATTATAGACCACAGATATGGCGCACTTGATCATGCGCGCCCAACAAAAGAGACGAGAGGTAAGCTACTGAACTTGAAGCAGTAAGAATTTCAAACACACCTATTAGTGTGTTTGAATAAGGCGACAAAGAGGTGCCTTTAATATAATAGATAATCCATACAATACAAAAAGATTACAAATAATCTGAGAAATAAAAAACATTTTTATCCCAAAGTTGACAGTCTGACCGACCCATCCCGCAAACAGCATGAAAAATGCAGACCGTGCATCGGGGTCTGCAGGTCCGGCAGGAATGACACTACATTATAGTATAATAGCAATCTCTCTCCTACATTAGGCACAGGGCTTCAGTCTGTACCCATCCACTCTTCTCTCTCAAGATAAATACAAATAAAATAATAATTTTAGCGCCAGTGCAGCAGATTAATGTGAGTGTGAATGGAGACTCACGTCTTTGCAGGCAGTGATTTGATTGATGTATTCGCCGTCAGTGAAGACTACGCTCTGGCCGTCTGTCTGTAGGCCTGTGAAAAGGACACCGTTCAAAAGAGAATTTATAATATCCAAAGAATAGGGAGATGAATTTGTCATGCTTTTGACAAAGGAATTCAGCCGAAACACTGTGCATTGGCCTCTGTCCGTCCATGGTGTGGTACATTTTATTCATATTTTTGAAATGAATATTAACATAGCATACTGTAAAACAAAAAACAGGGCTAGCTAGACAGAGATTTAGTTCTCAATATCCTGAGGAAGTGCGTAAGTGCCTGCACATTGAATCTATAAAGCTATATAGGCATCTTTGTCCTGTGGCCATTTGGTTATGTTTCAATCCTTTCCTAGTTTAAATCAGGATTAATTTCTGGATTTCTGCATGCGGAATCCATTAGTTATGATTATATCGAAATATTATGAATATTGAAAACATTGTAGTTACAAGCCTTAGTGTAGAGTATATTAATGATATGGTTGGCTAAAAGGTTTGGTCTAGTCAATCACCGGGCGAGAGGTTTAAAAGCGGACAGAAGTCTTTTAAATATGAAATGTTTCCAAGTTAATCGAAAAAAATACCACATTTATTTTCAGAGGCCAGGTTCATCGGTTCAAGACAACAGTAAGTAAACAGGTGATTACAAAAATTTTAAAAATTCACACTAGCTTACAAACAGGTACATGAAAAAATGAATGCATTGTTTATTATAACACACACTATTGGGAAGAAGGATATGTTACTGTGTGTTATCATGTACCTGGCATAGTGATGGTTCCCTCATGCTCCAGAGTCTCTGGGTCGATCTTGATGGCCGATGTACTGTGGTTGTTACTCGTATCCCGGTACAACAGGCAGCCCTGCGCGCACAAGCATCAATTTATCAATATTCGTATTTATACACTTTTAGGACTGCATTTGTCACAACTCACAAAAGCAACACAGCCATTAGAGAGTTAGAATGTGTAGCACATTGTAAAGGAATACAAACAAGACCAAGACTGCAAATTCATAGGTAACGGCCCTGTCCCGCTACCTTGGATCACTTTTCCCCAGAGCTGAAGATCTGAATAACTGCGTGAGAGTTTCTTTACGCTGTACAATATGGGCAAATAATATGACTGCAATTTTTTTAACAAATATTCCAAATGCAATTTTACTTGTGATTTAGATCAAAAACTTTGTTGGAATCATATAAATAAAATGTGTATTCTGATTCTATGATTGGTGTTTGGCATGACAACGAATGAAAAAGCCAGATACAGTAGAAGTTGTGACAGGGTAGAAATCAAAGTGACTTTCACAGGGGACTCTTACATTTTAATGTTACATTCATGGCTTTAAAAAAAAATTGCAGCCTCTTGTGATATGGATACATGACAATTGTGCAGACCTGCTGTACACACATTTTTGTGGTCTTCTATCTGACAATCGTGAGTGATAATTCAAGTTTCACCAGTTTAACATTCATGCATCATCTCCATGCCAACCATTTGATCTCAATCAGTTTCATGGGGATATGCGTTTAGATCTTCTTGAGTTATACAGTGTTGTTTGGAAGTAGACTAGTGTATTTATTATGGATCCCCATTACTGGGGTCCAGCAAAATTAAGGCAGTTATACATTTTTAAAAACGTTACAGTACACTTACAACAGCTTTCACAACATATTAAGTGTGTACCCTCAGGCCCCTACTCTACTACCACATATCTATAACACAAAATCCATGTGTACGTGTGTGTATAGTGCGTATGTTATTGTGTGTTTGTGTGTTACTGAACAGTAGTCTAGGTGCGTCAAAACTAGGGCCTGTAGGACCTGCCTTGTTGATAGTGCTGTTAAGAAACCAGAGCAGCTCTTTATTATGGACAGACATCTCCCCATCCTAGCTACTGTTCTATCAATATGTTTTTAACATTAGTTTACAATCCAGGGTTACTCCAAGCAGTTTCTCCTCAACTTGCTCAATTACCACATGCATTACAATATTTAGCTGAGGTTTAGTGAATGATTTTTCCCAAATAAAATGCTTTTAGTTTTAAATATTTAGGACTAACTTATTCCTTGCCACCCATTATGAAACTAACTGCAGCTCTTTGTTAAGTGTTGCAGTCATTTCAGTTGCTGTGGTAGCTGACGTGTATAGTGTTGGAGTCATCCGCATACAAAGACACACTGGCTATACTCAAGGCCAGAGGCATGTTGTTTCGTAAAGATTGAAAAAGCAAGGGGCCAAGACAGCTACCCTGGAGAATTCCTAATTCTACCTGGATTTGTTGGAGATGCTTCCAAAAAAGAACACCCTCTGTGTTCTGTTAGACAGGTAACTCTTTATCCACAATATAGCAGGGGGTGTAAAGCCATAACACATACATTTTTCCAGCAACAGACTGATTGATAATGTCACACTGAAGTCTAATAAACCAGCCCCCACAATCTTCTTATCATCAATTTCCCGCAGCCAACCATCAGTAATTTGTGTAAGTGTCTTGCTTGTTGAATGTCCTTACGTATAAGCGTGCTTAAAATCTTGTCAATTTGTTTACTGTATCTGGACAAAAGTGTTTCATTTTTTATTTATTGAATATCCAAAACATACAATATAATTTGTAGTTGTTGAGCGGCTTCACTGCATCATACCAGCCATCCAACAGATTTCCATTCAGAGCGACACACAGAAGCATCCAGGGTCAAAGGACAGATCTACCACCAGGCCAAAAAACATGAACCCGAACCCTCCATGATCCCCCATAACTGTCCCTCAACCATTTGAGACACCTCACACAGTCACCGCCAAGAAGAAAGAAAATACAATTAATTCCATTCCCCACCCAAGAACCCCCCCAATGCACCAACAACCAAGAGAATGAACTAAAGAGAAAAAAGGAAAAGACAAGAAAACAGCAAACAAACAAAAATAAAAAATAAATGTAAAACAAAGGACATGACATGAACCAAAAAGGTAATAACTCTACAAACTATCTGTATTGGAGATTCAGGAAGAATTTTGTTCCTTTTTCTCCATATTCCATCCAGTTTGCTTTATTTTTGTAATAGATTGCATTAGACCGTTCTTGAATAAGTTCCTCAGGTTCTTTTTGTTTTTTCTCTAACTTATTTTGTATCTCTGTAGTATCGTTTTCATTGCTATCTACCTGTACTATTAGTTCATGGATTTCCCTTGTTAGTCGTGTCTCTTTAGCCAGAAACTGCTTTTTGATTATTGATTAATATTTAATTGAATGACCCCAGAAGGTAGTACATTTAAAAAGTATCCCAAACAATAAGGGGATTTGCTGAACCTATATTATACTGGAAAATTTCAGTTATAAATAATTTTGTCTTATTTTTAACTAAGTTGTCCTCCAGTAAACTTTGTAAAAAAAAAACGTTTTTATTTTCTTTGTAATACAGTAAACTTTTAAATTTCCAATATCCCCGTCCATGTGGAAAATGTATGTGTTATGTGAATGCCAATTAGATGATGATCCGATCGCAATCTCTTATTAACACTTTTTTTTATCTTTTACGCAAGAGACAAGAAAGTAGTCAAGACGACTAGCTTGATTAAGTCTCCTCCATGTATATCTCACTAGGTCAGGGTGTTTTAGTCTCCAAATATCCACTATTTATAATGTGTCCATAATATTAGTGATTTCCTTAAAGGTGATGATAGTTTGTAGAGTTATTACCTTTACGGTTCATAGAGGCAGTTAACACTGTTTTAGTCTCCTACCATAATGGTTAGATTATTTGCTGCCTGTAATAAATTGGTATAAATGTCTTCGAAGAAGCATGAATCATCCTGATTTTGACCATATAGATTAATGAGCCAAATCACTTTTTCGTCCACCTTCATATTAAAAAAGATCCACCTTCCTGGCGAATCATTCCTGATAATTTGCAAATTCAGATCGACATTTTTGTTAATTAATATCACACCCTTTGAGTTCCTTTGTCCATGACAGAAAATGATTTCACCCCGTTCCCTTTTCCATGCAATTTCATCTAAGGATGTAGAGTGAGTTTCCTGTAAACAGTAGATGTTATATTCCTTTTCTTTTAGCCATGTAAAGACTGGTCTTTTTTTATAATCTGCTAAGCCATTACAATTATAACTGGCTAGTTTACTAGAGTTGGTAACAGGTTGATTGGTCGGCTATTTGAGCCAGTAAAGGGGGCTTTACTATTCTTAGGTAGGGGAATAACCTTTGCTTCCCTCCAGGCCTGGGGGCCCACACTTTCGAGTAGGCTTCAATTGAAGATATGGCAAATAGGAGTGCCAATATCAGCCGCTAGTATCCTCAGTTGTAGACCCTTGTAGCTTGTCATTGTTGATAGACACTTTTTTCACCATTTCCACACTTACTTTAAAGAATTCAAAATTGCAATGCTCGTCTTTCATAATATGGTCAGATATACTTGGATGTGTAGTGTCAGCATTTGTTGCTGGCATGAAATGCCCAAGTTTCCTAATATTGCCAATTATTTTAATTATTAATTAAGTTTGCAATATCAACTTTTATTTAACCAGGGAAAAACACATTTAGACCTAGGTCCTCATTTGCAAATGTGACCTGGGAACAAAACAGAAAATACAATTATACACAATTTAAAACAAAATTAAATAAAATAGCAAATATTATACACAATAAACAAACAAAAATACCTAGCATTTCTCCAAAATTGACCCAGAGACGACTACTTTTTTAAATGATGTCAGTTCAGTATAACTTCCTTGGGTAGGGAAGGAGAGGAATTTCCACGCTTCAGCAGAGTCAGCGATAGAACTTAAGTAGTTTGATTTAGCCATTTTAACTAAGGAAGTGCATTTATTTCTCAGTTGCCTGAAAAGCTGCCAGTCCACAACAGCATTCGTTAGTATAGCTTTGGCTCAGGCACGATTTCTTCTTCTAAATATAACTGAAAGTGGTGTAGAAACATAATGTTTTAGTCTATAGCATTTTTAAAGAAGCGTGTTTATCTGCCAGTGATATAAAAATAGATACGTGCTCAAGAGCTAATTCAGGATCAGGTATACACTTGGAGGAAAGTTCAGAAAAGAACAAGTCATGCATAAACGCTTGGGGAGAAAAGTTTTTATAATGTATCTTCCTAATACGAATATCAGAATTATGCTGTCTAGTATCTCTAATGCAGGCTATGGGACAATGATCACACTAAAACACATATACTTATGGGGGTTAATTATGAGAATGAAATCTAATAGTGAGGATCTATCTAGATTTTCACATTTAACCGAATGGGTTATGTGATTAGCTGGGTCAGATTAAGATCAAAATCAAATCAAATGTATTTGTCACATACACATGGTTAGCAGATGTTAATGCGAGTGTAGCTAAATGCTTGTGCTTCTAGTTCCGACAATGCAGTAATAACCAACAAGTAATCTAACATAACAATTCCAAAACTACTACCTTATACACACAAGTGTTAAGGGATAAAGAATATGTATATAAAGATATATGAATGAGTGATGGTACAGAACGGCATAGGCAAGATGCAGTAGATGGTATCGAGTACAGTATATACATATGAGATGAGTAATGTAGGGTATGTAAACATTATATTAAGTAGCATTGTTGACGGTGGCTAGTGATATATTTTACATCAATTCCCATTATTAAAGTGGCTGGAGTTGAGTCAGTGTGTTGGCAGCAGCCACTCAATGTTAGTGGTGGCTGTTTAACAGTCTGATGGCCTTGAGATAGAAGCTGTTTTTCAGTCTCTCGGTCCCAGCTTTGATACACCTGTACTGACCTCGCCTTCTGGATGATAGCGGGGTGAACAGGCAGTGGCTCGGGTGGTTGTTGTCCTTGATGATCTTTATGGCCTTCCTGTCACATCGGGTGGTGTAGGTGTCCTGGAGGGCAGGTAGTTTGCCCCCGGTGATGCGTTGTGCAGACTGCAACACCCTCTGGAGAACCTTTGCGGTTGAGGGCGGAGCAGTTGCCGTACCAGGCTATGATACAGCCCGACAGGATGCTCTCGATTGTGCATCTGTATAAGTTAGTCAGGGTTTTGGGTGACAAGCCAAATTTCTTCACCCTCCTGAGGTTGAAGAGGCACTATTGCGCCTTCACCACACTGTGTGTGTGGGTGGACCATTTCAGATTTTCGTTGATATGTAACCTAAGAAACTTAAACATTCTACTTACTCCACTGCTGTCCCTTCGATGTGGATAGGGGGGTGCTCCCTCTGCTGTTTCCTGAAGTCCACAATAATCTCCTTTGTTTTGTTGACGTTGAGTGAGAGTTTGTTTTCCTGACACCACACTCCGAGGTCCCTCACCTCCTCCCTGTATGCGGTCTCGTCGCTGTTGGTAATCAAGCCCACTCCTGTTGTGTCATCTGCAAACTTCATGATTGAGTTGGAGGCGTGCATGGCCATGCAGTCGTGGGTGAACTGGGAGTACAGGAGGGGGCTGAGCATAAACCCTTATGGGGCCCCAGTATTGAGGGTCAGCGAGATGGAGATGTTTCCTACCTTCACCACCTGGGGGCGGCCACGTTAAAGTCCAGGACCCAATTGCATAGGGTGGGGTTGAGACCCAGGGCCTCCAGCTTGATGAGCTTGGAGGGTACTATGGTGTTGAATGCTGAGCTATAGTCAATTAACAGCATTCTTACATAGGTATTCCTCTTGTCCAGATGGGATAGGGCAGTGTGATGGCGATTGCATGGTCTGTGGATCTGTTAGGGTGGTACGTAAACTGAAGTGGGTCTAGGGTGGCCGGTAAGGTGGATCCTTGACTAGTCTCTCAAAGCATGATGACAGAAGTGAGTGCTACAGGGCGGTAGTCATTTAGTTCAGTTCTTTTTGCCTTTTTGGGTACAGGAACAATGGTGGCCTTGAAGCATGGGGGGACAGCAGACTGGGATATGGAGCAATTGAATATGTCTGTAAACACACCAGCCAGCTGGTCTGCGCAAGCTCTGAGGATGTGGCTAGGGATGCCCACTGGGCCGGCAGCCTTGCGAGGGTTAAAACGTTTAAATGTTTTACTCACGTCGGCCACGGAGAAGGAGAGGGGGGGAGCAGTTCTTGTTAACGGGACGCAACGGTGGCACTGTATTATCCTCAAAGTGGGCAAAGGTGTTTAGTTTGTCTGGAAGCATGACGTGGCTGGTTTTCTTCTTGTAGTCCGTAATTTCCTGTAGACCCTGCTACATGTCTTGTGTCTGAGCCATTGAATTGCGACTCCACTTTGTCCCTGTACTGGCATTTCGCTTGTTTGATTGCCTTGCAGAGGGAATAACTACACTGTTTATATTCAGCCATATTCCCAGACCTCTTTCCATGGTTAAATGCGATGGTTCGCGATTTCAGTTTGGCGCGAATGCCGCCATCCATCCACGGTTTTTGGTTAGGGTAGGATTTAATACATACAGTAGCTAAAACATATCCAATGCACTTCCTTATAAATTCACTCACCAAGTCAGTGTATAGGTCAATGTTATTCTCTGAAGCTGACTGGAACATATCCCAGTCCGCGTGATCAAAACAATCTTGAAGCGTGGATTCTGATTGGTCAGACCAGTGTTGGTTCTAGTCACTGGTACATCCTGTGAGTTTCTGCTTATAAGACAGTAGGAGCAAGATGGCGTCATGGTCGGATTTGCCAAAGTGTGGGGGGGGGGGCTTTGTATGCATCGTGGAAGTTAGAGTAGCAGTGGTCGAGTGGATTATCCCCGGGCGTAGTGCAATCAATATTCTGATAGAATTTAGGTAGCCTTGTTCTCAGATTTACTTGGTTAAAATCCCCAGCTACAATAAATGCAGCCTCAGGATACAGTGCCTTGCAAAAGTATTTGGCCCCCTTGAACTTTGCGACCTTTTGCCACATTTCAGGCTTCAAACATAAAGATATAAAACTGTATTTTTTTGTGAAGAATCAACAACAAGTGGGACACAATCATGAAGTGGAACGACATTTATTGGATATTTCAAACTTTTTTAACAAATCAAAAACTGAAAAATTGGGCGTGCAAAATTATTCAGCCCCTTTACTTTCAGTGCAGCAAACTCTCTCCAGAAGTTCAGTGAGGATCTCTGAATGATCCAATGTTGACCTAAATGACTAATGATGATAAATACAATCCACCTGTGTGTAATCAAGTCTCCGTATAAATGCACCTGCACTGTGAGTCTCAGAGGTCCGTTAAAAGTGCAGAGAGCATCATGAAGAACAAGGAACACACCAGTCAGCAGGGACAGGGAAGATGGTTAAAATTGATGGGAAGATGGATGGAGCCAAATACAGGACCATTCTGGAAGAAAACCTGATGGAGTCTGCAAAAGACCTGAGACTGGGACGGAGATTTGTCTTCCAACAAGACAATGATCCAAAACATAAAGCAAAATCTACAATGGAATGGTTCAAAAATAAACATATCCAGGTGTTAGAATGGCCAAGTCAAAGTCCAGACCTGAATCCAATCGAGAATCTGTGGAAAGAACTGAAAACTGCTGTTCACAAATGCTCTCCATCCAACCTCACTGAGCTCACTGAGCCTCACTCAGTCTCTCGATGTGCAAAACTGATAGAGACATACCCCAAGCGACTTACAGCTGTAATCGCAGCAAAAGGTGGCGCTACAAAGTATTAACTTAAGGGGGCTGAATAATTTTGCACGCCCAATTTTTCAGTTTTTGATTTGTTAAAAAAGTTTGAAATATCCAATAAATGTCGTTCCACTTCATGATTGTGTCCCACTTGTTGTTGATTCTTCACAAAAAAAATACAGTTTTATATCTTTATGTTTGAAGCCTGAAATGTGGCAAAAGGTCGCAAAGTTCAAGGGGGCCGAATACTTTCGCAAGGCACTGTATATGGTTTCCAGTATACATAGAGTCCAGTGAAGTACCTTTAGGGCCATCTTGGTGTCTGCTTGAGGGGGAGCGTACACAGCTGTGACCATAACTAACGAGAATTCACTTGGAAGGTAATATGGCCGGGATTTGATTGTGAATGCAAATTATTTGGGTGGATCCCAGTGTTTTGAATGAAGTACAGTGAGGGAATTTTAGAGCAGATGATGTTAAACTGTAGGATATGTTTTGCCTCGTAGTGTACCCTGTTGAGTTATGGCCACCTGAGACAAAAGCGACCATTTGCACAATCATGCTCATAAGAAATTAGGTGGTGTTTGTCTTTCCGTAACGCTACACTACGCTATTATATTCAGTTCTGTTGCAGATGTAGGATCTTAATTTGGCAACATTGTTTCTGAGAAATGTCCTGCGCTGTGCTGCAGTGTCGTGATTTACATTAATTCACAGAAAGCCTGCACTAACACATGGTTATATAAACAGTATTACACTTTTCATTTTCATGTAACCAAATTATGGCCAGCTAATAGCCTAACCACCGATCAAGCAACATTAGGAACTAAATGTTCAAATCCTGATGTTGCAGGATTATTTTGCTGCGACAATACTGGTCAAATTAACATCCTGCATCTGTATATAGAATACTATAATTCTGTGATCTTGCAGACATTGATTCAGATCTGATCTAACTTTACAAAACGGGCACCATTCACCAGTCAGTCGCCTGTTCTCTGAGCTGCCGAACGAGTAAAGAGGCGTAAATTAGACAATTCCGCACAAGCAAAAACTTCAGACCTTAAGCTGTTGGGAAAAGAGATCCAGAAGTTGGATCCGCAGGAACTCCATAGAAACAAACAGTGCCTCATCAATAAATGTAATTTTGGGGGTAAAAACCTATTCCTTCCTAACCCCTAAAGGGATTCAGTAGGAGCAGAATCGTTATCAACTTAAGCATTTACTGCATACACATCAGTAACCATGCTTATTGGGTCAAATAGGGGGTGATGTAAATCTATGCAGTCAGCCAACAGCATTGTACAACCATAACTAGTGATGAAATAGAATTCCAAGTTCCCTATAGTCTTTAATGTTTTCGTCATGTGGAATCAAAATTAAGATTAACACAAAAATTGACGTTAGATTACCTGAGCGAAGCCCAACCATGATCTCTTCTCCATCCGATTCCTGAAGCATGATGTGGAATTATACACATGGCCCTGGAATACAAACACACTGATCCAATGTTAGAGTGCAATCCCAAACACATATTCAAATGGTCCCTTTCCAGATGATTCGATATGTACAGTTCATTCGGAAAGTATTCCGATTCCTTGACGTTTTACGTTACATTTTTTTTTTCACCTTTATTTAACCAGGTAGGCTAGTTGAGAACAAGTTCTCATTTACAACTGCGACCTGACCAAGATAAAGCAAAGCAGTGCGACACAAACTGAGTTACACATGGAATAAACAAATGTACAGTCATTAACACAATAGAAAAAAAGAAAGTCTATATACAGTGTGTGAAAATTGCATGAGGTGGTAAGGCAATAAATAAGCCATAGAAGCGAAGTAACTGTTTAAAGTTAGTGAGGGAGATGTGTCTCAAACTTCAGTGATTTTTGCAATTCGTTCCGTCATTGGCAGCGGAAAACTGGAAGGAAAGGCGGCCAAAGTAGGTGTTGGTTTTGGGGATGACCAGCGTGTGCTAGGGGTGGGTGTTGTTATCGTGAACAGTGAGCTGAGATAAGGCGGAGCTTTACCTAGCAAAGACTTATGACCTGGAGCCAGTGGGTCTGGTGACGAATATGAAGCGAGGGCCAGCCGACTCGAGCATACAGGTCGCAGTGGTGGGTGGTATATGGGGCTTTGGTGACAAAACGGGTGGCACTGTGATAGAATTGTCTATCACAGTATTATTCTAAAATGTATTAAATCGTTTTTTCACCCTCATCAATCTACACACAATACCCCATAATGACAAAGCACAAACAAGTTTTTTTTATTTTATAAAAAATAAAATAGCATTCAGAGCCTTTGCTCAGTAAATTACTGAAGCATCTCTGCCAGCGATTACAGCCTAGAGTCTTCTTGCGTATGACGCATTCAGAGACTTGTCCCGAAGCCACTCCTGCTTTGTCTTGGCTGTGTGCTTAGGGTCATTGTCCTGTTGGAACATGAACCTTCTCCCCAGTCGAGATCATGAGAACTCTGGAGCAGGTTTTCATTAAGGATCTCTGTACTTTGCTCCATTCATCGTTCCCTCAATCATGACTAGATTCCCAGTCCCTGCCGCTGAAAAACATCCCCATAGCATGATACTGCCACAAACATGTTTCACCGTAAGGATGGTGCCAGGTTTCCTCCAGATGTGACGCTTGGCATTCAGGCCAAAGAGTTCAATCTTGGTTTCATCAGACCATCGACTCTTGTGTCTCATGTTCTGAGAGTCCTTTAAGTGCCTTTCGGCAAACTCTAAGCGGGCTGTCATGTGCCTTTTACTGAGGAGTGGCTTCCATCTGGCCACTTCAATAAAGGCCTGATTGGTGGAGAGCAGCAGGGATGGTTGTCCTTCTGGAAGGTTCTCCCATCTATACAGAGGAACTCTGGAGCTCTGTCAGAGGGACCATCGGGTTCTTGCTCACCTCCCTGACCAAGGCCCTTCTCCCCCGATTGCTCAGTTTGGCCGGGCGGCCAGCTCTAAGAAGAGTCTTGGAGGTTCAAAATTCTTCCATTTAAGAAGAGGCAACTGTGTGCTTGGGGAACTTATATTATCAAATAAATTCTCTGTGTGTAATTATTAAATGAATCACGGAATTGTAATTAACTAGGAAGTTGGGGCACCATTTGAAAATGTTTATAGAGTTGCAATTTCCCAAATGTAACGCTTCAGATATTTTATTATCTTAGCAATTACAGTCTTCTATTAATGTATTATTACATCAGTCTCATTCCTGAGCTTTGCAAACCCTTGGATATCAGCACGATACCTAGCATCATAAATCATCGATATACAAATTAGCTCAATTATTGATTTACTAACTAACTAATCAATCACAGAATTACACACACACACAGACTAGTTATTCATTGGTTACTGACATGATAAACTGAAAATCCCTAGTGGGCTAAGCCGGTATGACGGCTTGGTCGACAAAGGGGTGGGGCCAGCTCCAGAGGGGGTGGACCCCATAAAAACACTACACTCATGGAAATGCTTATACTTTGAACATGAACAACCGCTCATTCGACAATAAATTGCAATTGACTTTTTGTGTAATACTTTCAACCCTTTTTCATGATGTCCAATTGGTAGTTACAGTCTTGGAACCCCTGACCAAATCACAGTGACAAGCAGGAACACCAGTAGCCATAACAAACCGACTACACCAAAGTCTAGAACTGAACGGTAAAGGAGGGTCACCAATGCCATATTTCTGCTCATTGATTAATGAGTAGCTTTAAGACCGCAGTACATTATTGATTAACATAGACACACACACACACACACACACATAATATATACACAGTTTGGGGTTAGGTGAGGAGCAGGGTCACAGTTGAAGTCGGAAGTTTACATACACTTAGGTCATTAAAATTAATTTTTCAACTAGTTTTGGCAAGTCGGTTAGGACATCTATTTTGTGCATGACACAAGTCATTTTTCCAACAATTGTTTACAGACAGATTATTTCACTTATAATTCACTGTACCAATTCCAGTGGGTCAGAAGTTTACGTACATTAAGTTGACCGTGCCTTTAAACAGCTTGGAAAATTCCAGAAAATGATTTCATGGCTTTAGAAGCTTCTGATAGGCTCATTGACATCATTTGAGTCAATTGGAGGTGTACCTATGGATGTATTTCAAGGCCTACCTTCAAACGCAGTGCCTCTTTGCTTGACGTCATGTGTATCTTGTATGCTTATGGATTAGTTTGTATTGACTGCTATATGAGTGTAATAAATCACACTTGAAAAAAGCACTCAAGTAGACACCCACATGTCATCCCACTCTACCTACCCTGACGGTGCCACTGTAGCCGGAGCCCACTTTGTAGAGGCCATCCTTGCAGAGCAGGTAGAGGAAAGAGCCGTCGGTCTGCAGCAGGCAGCGCTCATCCTCATTGACGGTCACCTCCTTCAGTACCCACTTGCTCATCAGTGCCGCCCGCTTGATGCCGTTGCCGAACCAATCTTGGATCTGGATCTTGCCCACCAGCACAGCCTGCACACTCCTCTGTAGCGCGTTCAGAATGGTCGGCACCTGGGACGAAGGTGAGGGAAGAATAAAGATTAAGAATTCATGGAAATTAACTAGAAGAGAAAATGAAAGGACCGTTTTGGCTGCTTTAAGTGTGGAGTGTTTTGTAGAAAGGTCTGGTTTAAAATCAGGGCTCCAGAGTGCAACTATTTTAGGGTTGTCTCCCCAAAAAATGTATCTTGGTCGACCAAGAGTCGTCTGTTCTTTCGACCAATCGATTGGTCTGCATTGTTAAACGTGTATTTTTCCATATATTCACACATCCTATGTGTTTTAATCAATTCAACTAAAGTCAGCAAAAAAAGAAAGTTCCACAGACATGTGACTAAACAGAAATGGAATAATGTGTCCCTGAACAAACGGGAGGGTCAAAACCAAAAGTAACAGTCACTATCTGGTGTGGCCACCAGCTGCATTAAGTACTGCTGTGCGTCTCCTTCTCATGGACTGCACCAGATTTGCCAGTTCTTGCTGTGAGATGTTACCCCACTCTTCCACCAAGGCCCCTGCAAGTTCCCAGACATTTCTGGGGGGAATGGCCCTAACCCTCACCCTCCAATCCAACAGGTCCCAGATGTGCTCAATGGGATTGAGACCCGGGCTCTTCTCTGGCCATGGCAGAACACTAACATTCCTGTTGTGCATGAAATCACGCACAGATTGAGCAGTATGGCTGGTGGCATTGTCATGCTGGAGGGTCATGTCAGGACAAGCCTGCAAGAAGGGTACCACATGAGGGAGGAGGATGTCTTCCCTGTAATACACAGCATTGAGATTGCCTGCAATGACAACAAGCTCAGTCTGATGATGCTGTGACACACCGCCCCAGACCATGACAGACACTCCACCTCCAAATCCATCCCGCTCCAGAGTACAGGCCTCGGTGTAACGCTCATTCCTTCAACGATAAACGTGAATCCGACCATCACCCCTAGTGAGACAAAACCACGGCTCGTCAGTGACGATAACTTTTCCCAGTCCTGTCTGGTCCAGCGACGGTGGGTTTGTGCCCATAGGGGGTGATGTCTGGTGAGGACCTGCCTTACAACAGGCCTACAAGCCCTCAGTCCAGCCTCTCTCAGCCTATTGCGGATAGTCTGAGCACTGATGGAGGGATTGTGCATTCCTGCTGTAACTCGGGCAGTTTTTGTTGCCATCCTGTACCTGTCCCACAGGTATGATGTTCGGATGTACCGATCCTGTGCAGGTGTTGTTACGTGGTCTGCCACTGCAAGGACGATCAGCAGTTTGTCCTGTCTCCCTGTAGCGCTGTCTTAGGCATCTCACAGTGTGGCATTGCAATTTATTGCCCTGGCCACATCTGCAGTACTCATGCCTTGTTGCAGCATGCCTAAGGCACGTTCACGCAGATGAGCAGGGACCCTGGTTATCCTTGTTTTGGTGTTTTTCAGAGTCAGTAGAAAGGCCTCTTTAGTGTCCTGAGTTTTCATAAGTGACCTTAATTGCCTACAGTTTAAGCTGTTAGCGTCTTAAAGACCGTTCCACAGGTGCATTCATTGTTTACAGTTCATTGAACAAGCATGAGAGACAATGTTTAAACCCTTTACAATGAAGATCAAGTTACTTGGATTTTTACAAATGATCTTTTAAAGATATGGTCCTGAAAAAGGGATTTTTTTTTGTTGCTGAGTATATATTCACTGAGCTTGTCTATTGCTTTAAGCACACAGTTTGATTAAATAATTAAGACGCACAAATGACGAGAGGGACTCCGAACAGAAATTAATTTGATTGTGCTGGGCCAGACTCAGACTTTGTGCGTTGTGTAAAAATAAAGACAGTGAGTGACTGACTAGCACCCATTGTCGCTCTCTCCTCCCTGCTGCAGCAACCACCACAGATCAAAGTGTTTATTCCTCTGTCTGTGCTGCTGAAGCTACAACATAATTACAGCCATTGAACTTTTTCCCCCTTATTTTACCAGGTAAGTTGACTGGACACATTCTCATTTACAGCAACGACCTGGGGAATAGTTACATGGGAGAAAAGGGTGGATGAACAATCCAATTGTAAGCTGGGGATGATTTGGTGACCATGATGGTATGAGGGACAGATTTTATAATTTAGCCAGGACACCAGGATTTTATTACTTTATTTTTATTTTATTACTTTACTTTATTTAACCAGGTAGGGAAATTGAGAACAAGTTCTCATTTACAATTACACTGGCCAAGATAAAGCAAAGCAGTTCGACACATACAATGACACAGAGTTACACATGGAGTAAAACAAACATACAGTCAACAATACAGTATAAACAAGTCTATATACGATGTGAGCAAATGAGGTGAGATAAGGGAGGTAAAGGCAAAAAAAGGCCATGGTGGCAAAGTAAATACAATATAGCAAGTAAAACACTGGAATGGTAGATTTGCAGTGGAAGAATGTACAAAGTAGAAATAAAAATAATGGGGTGCAGAGGAGCAAAATAAATAAATAAAATAAATACAGTAGGGAAAGAGGTAGTTGTTTGGGCTAAATTATAGGTGGGCTATGTACAGGTGCAGTAATCTGTGAGCTGCTCTGACAGCTGGTGCTTAAAGCTAGTGAGGAAGTGTTTCCAGATGAGTTTTTTGTAGTTCGTTCCAGTCATTGGCAGCAGAGAACTGGAAGGAAAGGCGGACAAAGAAATCATTGGTTTTGGGGGTGACCAGAGATATACCTGCTGGAGCGCGTGCTACAGGTGGGTGATGCTATGGTGACCAGCGAGTTGAGATAAGGGGGGACTTTACCTAGCAGGGTCTTGTAGATGACATGGAGACAGTTTGTTTGGCGACGAGTATGAAGCGAGGGCCAGCCAACGAGAGCGTACAGGTCGCAATGGTGGGTAGTATATGGGGCTTTGGTGACAAAACAGATTGCATGGTGATAGACTGCATCCAATTTGTTGAGTAGGGTATTGGAGGCTATTTTGTAAATTACATGGGATTAACAGGATTAATGAGATTAACACCCTACTCTTACGTTAAGTGCCATAGGATCTTTAGTGACCACAGAGAGAGTCAGGACACCAATTTAACGTCCCATCGGCAAGATGCCCTGGGGCATTGGGATATTTATTTTTTATTTTTAAATCGACCATAGGAAAGGGTGCCTCCTACTGGCCCTACAACACCACTTCCAGCAGCATCAGGTCTCCATCCAGGGACTGACCAGGACCAACCAATCTTAGCTTCAGAGGCAAGCCAGCAGGTGGATGCAGGGTGGTACGAAGCTGACTGAAAAGTTCTGTAACCAAAATCCTTAATTTGTTTAGGAAAAACATTCCCTATTCCTAAAACCAATGCTCTCTTTAAAATGTACAGTGGTTCTTCCTTTAAAAGTGGAGTCATACTGCAGCACAACTTGAGGCGTAATTGTATGGCATGTTAGCATGCTTAACGTCATATTTTACAGTCAGCAATTGTTGCCATTAATGCTAGTTTGACCACTAGAGGGCATCTTTGAGCAGTTAATGAAATGACACAGCTGTAGGCCTAAGAGTCCTGTTTACTGTAGATGTTTTAGCGTAACTTACTTATTGGCATAAAGAACTACTACAATATACAGTAAGTATATCAATCAATGATTCATCTGTGCATGACATCACACAGCATACAAATCATCCATGTCTTTAAATACAGTCAAGCATTTTAGTTCAACTAAATAAAGGAAGCATTTAATTTAACAATGAATAAACCGCAACATCTCGGCTACAGCGATTGAATTCACAAATGCAGTTGACCGTTTTAAATATTGGCTGTACTAGAGACTACATTTTTTGGTATTAATGTTCCTTAATATTATGGTGTTTCTATTAGAGGTAGACTGATTAATAAGAGCCGATTTCAAGTTTTCATAATCAGAAATCAGTATATTTGGACACCTATTTGGCCATTTATTTATATTTTTTATTACCTTTATTTAACTAGGCAGGTCAGTTAAGAACACATTCTTATTTTCAATGATGGCCTAGGAACAGTGGGTTAACTGCCTTGTTCAGGGGCAGAACAACAGATTTTAAATCAGCTCGGGGGATTCAATCTTGCAACCTTACAGTTAAATAGTCCAACGCTCTAACCACCTGCCTCTCATTGCACTACACGAGGAGCCTGCATGTTACGCGAATGCAGTAAGCCAAGGTAAGTTGCTAACTAGCATTAAACGTATCTTATGAAAAACAATCATAATCACTAGTCAACTACACATGGTTGATGATATTACTAGTTTATCTAGCGTGTCCTGCGTTGCATATAATCGATGCGGAGCGTATCGTTGCTCCAATGTGTACCTAACCATAAACATCAATGCCTTTCTTAAAATCAATACACAGAAGTAGATATTTTTAAACCTGCATATTTAGCTCAAAGAAAGCCAGGTTAGCAGGCAATATTAACCAGGTGAAATTGTGACACTTCTCTTGCGTTCATTGCACGAAGAGTCAGTGTATATGCAACAGTTTGGGCCCGCCTAATTTGCCAGACTTTTACGTAATTATGACATAACATTGAAGGTTGTGCAATGTAACAGGAATATTTAGACTTATGGATGCCACCCGTTAGATAAAATACGGAACGGTTCCGTATTTCACTGAAAGAATAAACATTTGGTTTTCGAGATGATAGTTTCCGGAGCCTATCATCTGCAACAGCAGGCTTGTAAGCATTCATTCAAACAGCACTTTCGTGCAATTGCCAGCAACTGTTTATGACTTCAAGCCTATCAACTCCCGAGATTAGGCTGGTGTAACCGATGACAAATGGCTAGCTAGTTAGCGGGGTGCGCGCTAATAGCGTTTCAAACGTCACTCGCTCTGAGACTTTTAGTAGTTGTTCCCCTTGCTCTGCAAGGGCCACAGCTTTTCTAGAGTGATGGGTAACGCTGCTTCGAGGGTGGCTGTTGTCGTTGTGTTGCTGGTTCGAGCCCAGGTAGGAGCGAGGAGAGGGACGGAAGCTATACTGTTACACTGGCAATAATAAAGTGCCTATAAGAACATCCAATAGTCAAAGGTTAATGAAATAGAAATGGTAGAGAGAGAAATAGCCCTATAATAACTACAACCTAAAACTTCTTACTTGGTAATATTGAAGACTCATGTTAAAAGGAACCACCAGCTTTCATATGTTCTCATGTTCTGAGCAAGGAACTTAAACGTTAGCTTTCTTACATGGCACATATTGCACTTTTACTTTCTTCTCCAACACTTTGTTTCTGCATTATTTAAACCAAATTGAACAGGTTTCATTATTTATTTGAGGCTAAATTGATTTTATTGATGTATTAAATTAAGTTAAAATAAGTGTTAATTCAGTATTGTTGTAATTGTCATTATTACAAATAAAATAAAAAAATCGGACGATTAATCAGTATCGGCTTTTTTTGGTCCTCCAATAATCGGTATCGGTATTGAAAAATCATAAATCGGTCGACCTCTAGTTTCTATTCCATTAAAAACAAAAATGCCTATGTAGGCCTCAGGGCTCTCTGTGTATTTTTAAGGGCCAGCCATGCTGCCCTGTACAGATCCAATAGCGATTTCCCAAGTCCCTTTTTGTGGCACCTGAATTAACAGTAGTCTAGGTGCGACAAAACTAGGGCCTGTAGGACCTGCCTTGTTGATAGTGTAATAAGGCAGAGCAGCACTTCATTATGGACAGACTTCTCCCCATCTTAGCTACTGTTGTATCAATATGTATTGACCATGACAGTTTACAATCCAGGGTTACTCCAAGTAGTTCAGTGACCTCAACTTGCTAAATTTCCACATGATTCATTACAAGATGAAGTTGAGTTTTAGGGTTTAGTGAATAAATGGTCCCAAATACAATGCTTTAGTTTTGGAAATTGTATCCAATTGGTAGTTACACTTGTCCCACCTCTGCAACTCCTGTACGGACTCGTGAGAGCGGAAGGTCAAGAGCAGTGCGTCCTCAGAAACACAACCCAGCCAAGTCGCACTGCTTCTTGACACAATGCCCACTTAACCCGGAAGCGAGCCGCACCAATGTGTTGGAAGAAACACAGTACACCTGGCGACCGTGTCAGTGGTTTGGGATTAGTGGGACTATCATTTGTTTTTCAACAAGACTATGACACAACACACCTCCTGGCTGTGTAAGGTCTATTTGACCAAGAAAGAGAGTGATTGAGTGCTGCATCAGATGACCTGACCTCCACAATTCCCGACCTCAACCAAATTGAGATGGTTTGGGATGTGTCGGACCGCAGAGTGAAGGAAAAGCGGCCAACAAGTGCTCAGCATGTGTGAGAACTCCTTCAAGACTGTTGGAAAAGCATTCCAGGTGAAGCTGGTTGAGAGAACGCAAATGGTGGCTACTTTGAAGAATCTCAAATATAAAAGATATTTGGATTTGTTTAACACTTTTTTTGGTTACTACATGATTCCATGTGTGTTATTTATTTACCTGGAATGCTTTGGGGCGGCAGGTAGCCTAGTGATTAGAGTGTTGAGCCAGTAACCGAAAGGTTGCTAGGTCGAATCCCCGAGCTGACAAGGTAAAAATTTGTCGTTCTGCCCCTGAACAAGGTACAGTGCCTTGCAAAAGTATTCTGCCCCCTTGAACTTTGCGACCTTTTGCCACATTTCAGGCTTCAAACATAAAGATATAAAACTGTATTTTTTTGTGAAGAATCAACAACAAGTGGGACACAATCATGAAGTGGAACGACATTTATTGGATATTTCAAACTTTTTCAACAAATCAAAAACTGAAAAATTGGGCGTGCAAAATTATTCAGCCCCCTTAAGTTAATACTTTGTAGCGCCACCTTTTGCTGCGATTACAGCTGTAAGTCGCTTGGGGTATGTCTCTATCAGTTTTGCACATCGAGAGATTGAAATGTTTTCCCATTCCTCCTTGCAAAACAGCTCGAGCTCAGTGAGGTTGGATGGAGAGCATTTGTGAACAGCAGTTTTCAGTTCTTTCCACAGATTCTCGATTGGATTCAGGTCTGGACTTTGACTTGGCCATTCTAACACCTGGATATGTTTATTTTTGAACCATTCCATTGTAGATTTTGCTTTATGTTTTGGATCATTGTCTTGTTGGAAGACAAATCTCCGTCCCAGTCTCAGGTCTTTTGCAGACTCCATCAGGTTTTCTTCCAGAATGGTCCTGTATTTGGCTCCATCCATCTTCCCATCAATTTTAACCATCTTCCCTGTCCCTGCTGAAGAAAAGCAGGCCCAAACCATGATGCTGCCACCACCATGTTTGACGGTGGGGATGGTGTGTTCAGGGTGATGAGCTGTGTTGCTTTTACGCCAAACATAACGTTTTGCATTGTTGCCAAAAAGTTCAATTTTGGTTTCATCTGACCAGAGCACCTTCTACCACATGTTTGGTGTGTCTCCCAGGTGGCTTGTGGCAAACTTTAAATGACACTTTTTATGGATATCTTTAAGAAATGGCTTCCTTCTTGCCACTCTTCCATAAAGGCCAGATTTGTGCAATATACGACTGATTGTTGTCCTATGGACAGAGTCTCCCACCTCAGCTGTAGATCTCTGCAGTTCATCCAGAGTGATCATGGGCCTCTTGGCTGCATCTCTGATCAGTCTTCTCCTTGTATGAGCTGAAAGTTTAGAGGGACGGCCAGGTCTTGGTAGATTTGCAGCGGTCTGATACTCCTTCCATTTCAATATTATCGCTTGCACAGTGCTCCTTGGGATGTTTAAAGCTTGGGAAAATCTTTTTGTATCCAAATCCGGCTTTAAACTTCTTCACAACAGTATCTCGGACCTGCCTGGTGTGTTCCTTGTTCTTCATGATGCTTTCTGCGCTTTTAACGGACCTCTGAGACTATCACAGTGCAGGTGCATTTATACGGAGACTTGATTACACACATGTTGATTGTATTTATCATCATTAGTCATTTAGTTCAACATTGGATCATTCAGAGATCCTCACTGAACTTCTGGAGAGAGTTTGCTGCACTGAAAGTAAAGGGGCTGAATAATTTTGCACGCCCTATTTTTCAGTTTTTGATTTGTTAAAAAAGTTTGAAATATCCAATAAACGTCGTTCCACTTCATGATTATGTCCCACTTGTTGTTGATTCTTCACAAAAAAATACAGTTTTATATCTTTATGTTTGAAGCCTGAAATGTGGCAAAAGGTCACAAAGTTCAAGGGGGCCGAATACTTTCGCAAGGCACTGTAGTTAACCCACTGTTCCTAGGCCGTCATTGTAAATAACTGACTTGCCAAGTTAAATAACATTACATAGTTTTGATATCTTCACTATTATTCTACAAATGTATAAAATTGTAAAAAATTAAGAAAAACCCTTGAATGTTCTAAAACCTTTGACCGGTAGTGTATCTGGCTCTCCAGGCAGGCTCAAGCAAATACTCAAAAGTATTTGAAAGAAAATAAGTACTATTTAAACACAGCTCTGTGCCCCTGCTAAACTGCTAAATATTTAGTCTGGGTAGCTATTGGTTAACTATTTTACTATCTGCATTGACCCTTTTTGAACTAACTCTTTTGACCCATCACATACGCTGCGGTTACTGTTTGTCTATCCTGATGCCTAGTCACTTTATCCCTACTTATATGTACATATTTACCTCAATTACCTCGTACCCCTGCATATCGTATAATGTCAAGTTATAATGCCTCATTGTGTATTTATTCCTTATTATTTTTCTATTGTTTCTCTTTTTCTCTCTCTGTTGTTAGGAAGGAGCTGCAAGTAAGATGTTAGTTTACGAAACGTGTAAAATGTGCTTTGTAGCCGATGTGAAATGGCTAGCTAGTTTGAGGTGCACGCTAGCAGCATTCACTTGGCGACTTCATCTCTCTGAGACCTTGGAAGTAGTCATTTCCCTTCTACGGATTTTATGGAGCGATAGCTAACAATGATTCATGTGTGACAGTTGTTGATGTTTAATTTATTCCTTATTTTACCAGGTGAGTTGACAGAATACATTCTCATTTACAGCAACGACCTGGGGAAAGTTACAAAACTTAGTAGAAATAAATAGATAACATACATTTGTAAGCAAGCAAAAAAATATAAAACAATTAAGAAAATTAAAAAATGATGCATAGAATCATAAGAAACTAACACATTCTTCCTTGAAAAGGTCCTCACACAGATGTGTTCAGTGTCCCTAGTTCATGCACAGGTTGGGGCAAGGATTGGGATAGAAATAACGCTCTGCCAGGAAGTCTTGTCTAGTGTTGATTTTGCATAGGTGTGGGCAATTAGGGATGTTTGTAGTGGCGATACAGCCCTTTGGTGTTATTATACTTGAAAAACAATTAGCTGGGAAAACTTACCTATTAAGCCCACTTCTATATTTTTTTATTTATAATAACTTTACTGTTTAATGTTTCAACCAATTCATCTGCATGTTTTATTCCGAAGTTATTGACAGTGTGTAAATTCCCACTAGTGGCCCGCAGATAAAGTCTTTAGAATTTTTTTCTGAACTATCATCACATTATAGCATATTTCATTGCATTAATTACTATTTCTTGCCAATTTGAAATATGGGTTTTTCATGCTAGCAGCTAGCATGCCAGTCACACAGTAACAACATAACTTGGTGAACTAGTTTGAGGCATTCACAGCTTAAATTTTTTTATGCATCGTCTTATTTTACTGTTAAATTAACCTTTGTACACTGAGTGTACAAAACATTACGAACACCTGCTCTTTCCATGACAGACAGACAGAGGTGAATACACGTGAAAGCTATGATCCCTTATGTCACTTGTTAAATCTACTTCAATCAGTGTAGAAGGGGAGGAGACAAACTGCTGGGCCTCGATGGAACCCACCTTCAAACTAATGAGCAGTCATTTTGACTGCAACAATCAAACGGTGTAATTAATACATTTCATATACAGTGGGGAGAACAAGTATTTGATACACTGCCGATTGTGCAGGTTTTCCTACTTACAAAGCATGTAGAGGTCTAATTTTTATCACAGTTTGGAAGCACATCAGTGCACTGTTGAATTGGAGCCTTTTCCTAGACCATGTTTCTGTGTGCATAATAGCAAGATTAACCAACATGTTGGTGTTGAGAACAATGCCGGAGGCAGCAGCAGAATGAGGAAATTTGAAAAATGCCTTTGCCTTATTGCCTACAAAAAGTGAGGAGAGGGGAAACCTGAACTTAATTAGGCCTATAATCAATAACCTAACTGTTAAATGTGCATCGCTTTTTAAAACATCAATGTATTTTCAAAAATAAGACCGATCCTACTTCTGTTGCCTGTTTGAGTGTTTGTTTAACAGTGCAGTTAGATAGCAATAATTTAAGCTTTCTGCCAATATCAGATATGTCTATGTCCTGGGAAATGTTCTTGTTACTTACAACCTCATGCAAATTGCCTACGTTAGCTCAACGTCCCGCAGGGGACCCACCGATTCTGAAGAAGTTTTAAAGAGCCATCTAATATTAGACAATTATGTGACCCGATTCAGGAAACTAGGTGTATGTCACAGCAAGTCACAACTTCACAGGAGAGCCATTTGAAAGTAAAAAAAATTTTTTTTATTAAAATGCGTTTTTTGGCTGAAATGCCTTCTTGACTATGTGAACTTTCATGTGTCTTAATAACAAACTTGTATCCAATCAGTAAATACAATTGTTGGTTAAGCCACAGAGAAAGCGAGCAACCTTCCCACTAGCCAGGATTGGCTGAGATAATGAGTGGGCTGAACATGCCGAGAGAGGAGTTCGGATTGGTCTGCCATAGAAGCTCGTCAGTCTGCGTGGATAATTCTGTCGAACTCTGCTTTTTTTTTTTACTTTCTGGAGGATCAAGTTTTTAAATTAGTGGAATTAGAGTATGATAGCTAAAGAGATGGAGAAAACACCTGTCTCCGGATTACGTCTTCAAACTAAGGGCTACCGTGGCATGACATTCCTGACAGGGAGACGCGTCCATGCACGATGATGTATATAGGTAAGATAGCTAGCTACCTTTTCTGATATTACACGTTTTCTAATTTTGACAAAGTGGTTTCATTTCAATCTAAAGTGTACTGTTAGCTAGCTAGCAACGTTAGCTGGCTGGCTCCCTAGCTGATATAATTTGTTTCCAGAGCCGTTTGCTGTTCTAGTTAGCTAACATTAAACATGGTTGGTTAGCTTCCAGCACTGTGGCACTGTTCATTGTTGTTTAACTAGCTAACGTTAGCTAATGTTGTGACGTGTGTGAACTTACACTTTGTTTACCAAGCTAGCTATACGTCTTATGCTAAAGTGTACTGTTAGCTAGCTAGCTAGCTAATGTTAGCTGGCTGGCTCCCTAGCTGACATTATTATTAGTTTCCCAGAGCCGTGTGCTGTTCAAGTTAGAGCCTAATGTTAGCTAGCTAACATTGAACATGGTTGTTAGCTCCTATTGTTGACACTGCTCATTGTTTAACTAGCTAATATGGCCGGTGTCAGTAAACGTCTGCAAAAAAGCTTAATGAAATTGTTGCCAGCAGAGCTGGTTCGGCTGTTTTCATGCTATCCAGACGTAAACAATTCACCGGCCAGAGCGTCAAATGGGCTCTTTAAGAGATAAACAAGATTGGTGGGGCTAATGCTGAATGAGTGTAGACAAAGAGGAGCTCTTCACTAGATAGCAAAACATTCAAAAGGCGATTTTACAAGTTGATCAACTTTCAAAGCAGAAATACTTTCCCATTGTTCCTCAAATGCAATGTATGCTATACCATTTTGTAGCTCTGAGTCCTTTTTTCTAATGTAAAAAAAAAAAAACACTATTTCAAATGTTGGTACATAAGACCGAATCCAGGTGGCGAGTCACACTGGCTTCTCCCTGAATCCACACATCCGTCTGAAGGTGACTCTTTATCCACTGTGTCTGGTCCCAGGCTCACAGCTGGCTTCGCCCTGAAACCACACATCCATCTGAAGGTGACCCTTTATCGACTGTGTCTGGTCGCAGGCTCACAGCTGGCTTCTCCCTGAAACCACACATCCATCTGAAGGTGACACTATCATTTGGAACCACACAATTACCAGGTGGACAGTAGACCTCTAAAAGCAAGAGGAAATCAACAAGATCCACAAGCTGGCAGCTGATTTACTTGCATGATGCAGGACTCGATAGGAGAGAGTGACTGAAACAGGACTGCGATAGGAGAGAGTGACTGAAACATTCACACCTCCATTAATTTAGACAAGGATAGTCTAATAGCTCAGCTAGGTGTGAACAATCCCGCAATTTGTGCTACAGTTTAGACTACCGATAGATGCTGCGGGTCAGTCAGAGTTGAGTCCGATTGTAAAGTGTAGCTTAATGCCAAAAAAGGGCCAACTTGCAATGTTTCCGATGCTTAAGTACTATAAAGTTGTACATTTCTAACTCAATATCAAGCAATGTGTCTAACTCTGCATTATAATACAACTTATTTTTAACGAAAGCCAGGAATGAGTAGAGTGATGTTCCTGCTTCTGTTGCCTATTTCAGTGTTTATTTAATATCCTACCGATTCTGTAATCACCAAACCTCATGCAACAGAAAAAGGTCTAATAAAGCAATTTCACAAATCCGTCTGCTTTTAAACTTTGCTATGGGAGTGACAAAATGTATTACAATTAAGGTATGGGTATATGGGAATTAGAGGGGAATATATACAAATTAATACCATTTAAATATAGATGTTTTTTGTATTGGATATATTTACAATATATGGAAACAGAAACAGAAACCTTATCATATGTAGACATAATTAAATCCTTACAGTATGAATAAAAAAACAATTTAGTCACAAATTGAACTTGAATTACATGAATTGACTCTTCACATTGGATGATTTCACTGAACAACAAAAGAGAAAATTGAATGATCCATCGCATCTCCCAAAAACGTTATCAACATACGTTGCTTTGCGAAAGCATTCACCCTCCCTTGGCATTTTTCCTAATTTGTTGCCTTACGACCTGGAATTAAAATATATTTATTACACAACACTTTGAAGATGCAAAATATTTTTTATTGTGAAACAAACAAGAAATAAGACAAACTGAAAACTTGAGCATGCTTAACTTTGGTTGTCTTCCTCTCAGGCGTCCATGTCTTCTCCCTGGACGTCAATATCCACCTCTTGAACATCAGGCTCTGAGGCCTCAGCTTGACTGTCACTTTCCAACCTTGTTGAGGATGGCTCATTGTCAGGCTCAAAGACACTCAAATTTGCCCAGATAGCCACCAATTTTTCAACCCTTGTATTGGTCGGCCTGTTGTGTGTGCATTCCCAAACAAGGACTAGTTGTGCTTCGTGGCGGCTGATGTTGGTGGGATTTGGAGGATGATGGAGACAACAGGAAAGAGCCTCAGATCCACAAAGTCCCTTCCACCAGGTGGCTGATGAGTTATGTTGGCACGACTGTCATATTGCGTCTCCATCCCAAAGCCCTTGCTTGGAAGTGTACGTCGCAAGACTGCCAAGAACCTTTCCCTCATCCAGGCGATGACACCATAGGCATTGTTGATCTCTGCGCGAGACAGGATGCTCTTGCCAACATACTTGGGGTTCAACATGTACGCTGTGACGTGTATGGGCTTCAGAAGTCTTCGCTTTTTGATGCTACAAAACTGCAGTTTTGAAATACAACAGTGAAGTGGGCAGGGCAGTACGGATTTCTTCTCTTACATCTGCAAGCAGAGTCTTGCAGAGTTTCAGGCTGCTTACCACTCTCTCCCAAAATACATGATACAAGAAATTGTTAACAAGTTAGAAAGGATTTAAACACACTTTGCTGTAGGCTACTATTTACTAGTTAACAAAAAAATCATGCATGTCATAAAATATATTCCCCCCATCCGATATTGTAATAAAAACATACCTGAAAGCATGTCCTTGGCTCAGACAGTTTAGTAGTGTGGGCTCAATAGCATCTCATTAGGTTCACTAGGTTCACTGTTATAGGATACGTTTTTGATGAATTTAAGCAAAATTCCCAAAATTCCAGTGTAACATCCTATGGAAATTGTCATGAAAAATTTCAGAAATTTACCAAAATGTTTGACCCTTTGCAAACCCTAATTACAATTGAATTTGAATTAACTGAATGATGAGGATGAAGAAGAGTAACAATTTAAAACAATGCTCTTTCTCTGTCAAGCGTGCACACTTTTCTACATTGTCAGAAGAAGCTGTAGCTGGACCATGGAAGATGCATGTAGACGCATATACAGTATTTGTTCATAAAATAATTAACTCTTTCAAAATGCAGATGTTTATTTCAACTACATCTCAGTTACATTTCAGTTGCACTTCCCCCCAGCTCCACGACTACGGGTAAAACCTTGCTGAGATGATCAATGTATTTGTTGCGTTGTTGTATCGTCAGTTTCTCAATCCAAAACGGCAGAGTCAGATGGAGAAGGATGTGGTGTGGGTGAACGGATGATCTCCGCATGTGTATTTCCCACCGTAAAGCATAGAGTTGGTGGTGTTATGGTGTGGGGGTGCTTTGCTGGCGACACTTTGTGATTTATTTAGAATTCAACGCACACTTAACCAGCATGGCTACTACAGCATTCTGCAGTTATACGCCATCCCACCTGGTTTGCACTTTGTGGGACTATCATTTGTTTTTCAACAGGACAATGATCCAACACACCTCCAGGCTGTGAAGGGCTATTTGACCATGAAGGAGAGTGATGGAGTGCTGCATCAGATGACCTGGCCTCCACAATCCCCCGATCTCAACCAAATTGCTATGGTTTGGGATGATGGATTGATTCCATATGGAACGCATGGACCAGTTTAGATGAATGTGTTATTTCATAGTTTTGATGTCTTCACTATTATTATACAATGTAGAAAATAGTAACAAGAAAAGAAAAACCTTTGAAGGAGTAGGCGTTCTAAAACTTTTGACCGGTAGTGTAGGTCGCCTAATCTATCTGGATGAGGGGGCGGGGTCGTACTTCTAGGATGCGTGTGTTGTCTCACCTATATGGGGTGCTATGGGTAGGTATAGTCTATGTCTAACCTGTGTGAGTTGGGTTGTACGTATAGGATGTGTGCTGTGTTAACTTAAATGCAGAGAGGTATGGGGCAGGTTTAACCTGTGTCTAACCTCAGTTGGGTTGTATAGGAAGTGTGTTGTGTTGTTTAGTGTTGTGCCACGTTGTCTCACCTGGATAGTTTGGCAGGTGTGACTGCCGTTGTTGGTGAGGATGGCGGAGACGGCCTGCAGGGTCTTGCCCGTGTCTCCCCAGGACACCACCAGGCTGAAGAGGCAGGCGCAGGAGAGGGCGGTGAGGGCCTGCCCCGTGGGGTCATTCATCCCTGTGCTGCGCACCGTTGTCTCCAGCAGCAGGTGAAACAAAGACTCTGTAGTGAGGAGACAGAGGGTTAGAAAAGGCTGTGTGTCTGTAATATGTGTGTGCATACCTGTGTCTGCAATATGTGTGCACACCTATGTCTGCACAAGTGCGTGTGAGTGGGTGTCTATTTAGTAGTAAAACATGGTAAATTCTCCCTCGTGGGGACATTTCCCATGTCCCCATGAGGACAAAGGCTATTTTTTAAGCTCATGGATTAGGGTTACAATTAGGGTTACAATTAGCATAAGGAGTTAGGTTTAGGGGTTGGGTTACGGAGTATGTTTAGGGAAAATAGGAAATTCATTTTAGAGCCTCACGAGGAGTGAAAAACATACCGTGTGTGTGTGTTCGTAAATATAAGCCTTCTACAAACCTAAGGCCCACTAATAATACAAATACTTCAGAAAAATAACCTGCCTGTTTGCAGCAATCACTTAGCTGGCTTTCAAGTCAGTCTATGAACATTTCACTGTTGTTACTAATGTAACCAGAACCATGCATAATACACATCCACTAATAATGACCAAACTCTAATGTAACCAGAACCATGCATAATACACATCCACTAATAATGACCAAACTCTAATGTAACCAGAACCATGCATAATACACATCCACTAATAATGACCAAACTCTAATGTAACCAGAACCATGCATAATACACATCCACTAATAATGACCAAACTCTAATGTAACCAGAACCATGCATAATACACATCCACTAATAATGACCAAACTCTAATGTAACCAGAACCATGCATAATACACATCCACTACTAATGACCAAACTCTAATGTAACCAGAACCATGCATAATACACATCCACTAATAATGACCAAACTCTAATGTAACCAGAACCATGCATAATACACATCCACTAATAATGACCAAACTCTAATGTAACCAGAACCATGCATAATACACATCCACTAATAATGACCAAACTCTAATGTAACCAGAACCATGCATAATACACATCCACTAATAATGACCAAACTCTAATATAACCAGAACCATGCATAATACACATCCACTAATAATGACCAAACTCTAATGTAACCAGAACCATGCATAATACACATCCACTAATAATGACCAAACTCTAATGTAACCAGAACCATGCATAATACACATCCACTAATAATGACCAAACTCTAATGTAACCAGAACCATGCATAATACACATCCACTAATAATGACCAAACTCTAATGTAACCAGAACCATGCATAATACACATCCACTAATAATGACCAAACTCTAATGTAACCAGAACCATGCATAATACACATTCACTAATAATGACCAAACTCTAATGTAACCAGAACCATGCATAATACACATCCACTAATAATGACCAAACTCAAATGTAACCAGAACCATGCATAATACACATCCACTAATAATGACCAAACTCAAATGTAACCAGAACCATGCATAATACACATCCACTAATAATGACCAAACTCTAATGTAACCAGAACCATGCATAATACACATCCACTAATAATGACCAAACTCTAATGTAACCAGAACCATGCATAATACACATCCACTAATAATGACCAAACTCTAATGTAACCAGAACCATGCATAATACACATCCACTAATAATGACCAAACTCTAATGTAACCAGAACCATGCATAATACACATCCACTAATAATGACCAAACTCTAATGTAACCAGAACCATGCATAATACACATCCACTAATAATGACCAAACTCTAATGTAACCAGAACCATGCATAATACACATCCACTAATAATGACCAAACTCTAATGTAACCAGAACCATGCATAATACACATCCACTAATAATGACCAAACTCGTGCAACAGGTGAATAAAGAAAATGAACTCAAACTCTCTCTCAAGCACAAGCCCACATGCTAGTGAGTTGAAATGTAGTCTTCATATTTCAAGTCTTGGCAACTTGGATCTATTAGCTAGATAACAAGGTAGAATAGTTTAACTATTATGAACAGTCTATCTCCGCCTGTTTAAAAAAAAGAAAAAAGTGTGCTCGAGGCTCATTAGGCGTTCTCAGCTGTTAGAAGTCTCGAACTGGCATTAACAGACGATTGCCATCATTCTTTGAAGTTCCACCTCTGTTATTACATTCAACAAAGCAAACATTGATATACCGTTATAGAATGTAAAGAAGAAAATCCAAACTGGTCTGTGCGTCAATACCAGTATAGTAAAATACAGTTTTCTGCCCAGTCCCAGCATTGGGCTCCCGACTGGCGCAGAGGTCTAAGGCACTGCATCTCAATACTAGAGGCATCACTACAGACACCATGGTTCAAATCCAGGCTGTATCACAACCGGCTGTGATTGGGAGTCCCATAGTGCGGCGCACAATTGGCCAAGCCTTGTCCAGGGTTTGCATAGGGTAGGCCGTCATTGCAAATAAGAATTTGTTCTTAACCGACTAGCCTAGTAAAATAAAAGGTAAAAAAAAAAAAAGAAAGCATGTGCATGAGTCTTCCCAAGCATGTGTGCGCTAGTACTCACCCAGTACATCAGGAGGTTCGGTTTGGAAGCCCTCTGGTTGTTGTCCCTGCAGCATGTCCAGCAGGGCCTGTAGGCTGCGCAGGCACAGCGAGGGGTGGGAGAACAGAGTCTCCTTGATCAGCTCAAACACCCCACACAGACCAATGCCAATAATCTAGAGAGAAAACACAAACAATTATCAGATATCTCCTAACCTGTCTAAATAATTACCACCCCGTAGCACTCACATCGGTAGCCATGAAGTGCTTTGAAAGGCTGGTGGTCATGGCTCACAACAGCATTCTCCCGGATACGAAAGACCCACTCCAATTCGCATACCGCCCCAACAGATCCACAGACAATGCAATCACTCTATTACACGCCACACTGCCCATTCCCACCTGGACAAAAGGAACACCTATGTCAGAATGCTATTCATTGACTACAGCTCAGCTTTTAACACCATAGTGCCCTCAAAGCTCATCACTAAGCTAAGGAACCTGGGACTAAACCACTCCCTCCTCAACTGGATCCTACACTTCCTGATGGGCCGCCCCCAGGTGGTAAGGGTAGGAAACAACACATCCGCTACGCTGATCCTCAACACGTGGGCCACTCAGGGGTGCATGCTCAGTCCCCTCCTTCACTCCCTGTTCACTCATGACTGCACGGCCAGGAACAAATTAAACACCATCATTAAGTTTGCTGATGACAACAGTGGTAGACCTGATCATCGACAACGATGAGACAGCCTATAGGGAGGGGGTCAGAGACCTGACCGTGTGGTGCAAGGACAACAATCTATCGCTCATCGTGATCAAGACAAAGGAGATTGTGGACTACAGGAAAAGGAGGAAAGAGCACAACCCCCATTCTCATCGACAGGGCTGTAGGGGAGCAGGATGAGTGCTTCAAGTTCCTTGGTGTCCACATCACCAACAAATGAACATGGTGCAAGCACACCAAGACAGTCGTTAAGAGGGCACGACAAAACCTCTTCCCCTCAGGAGACTGAAAAGATTTTGCATGGGTCCTCAAATCTTCAAAAGGTTCTACAGCTGCACCACCGAGAGCATCACTGCCTGGTATGGCAACTACTCGGGCCACCGACCGCAAGGCACTACAGAGGGTAGTGCGTACAGCCCAGCACCTCAGCTTCCTGTCATCCAGGACCTCTATACCAGGCGGTGTCAGAGGAAGGCCCTAAAAATTGACTCCAGCCACTTTAATCAGACTGTCCTCTCTGCTACCGCACGGCAAGCGGTACCGGAGTGCCAAGTCTAGGTCCAAGAGGCTCCTAAATAACTTGTACCCCCCCAAGCCATAAGACTGAATAGCTAATCCAATGGCTACCCAGACTATTTGCATTGCCCCCCCACCTCTGGAACGCTGCTGCTACTCTGTTATTATCTATGCATAGTCACTCTAATAACTCTACCTACATGTACATATTACCTCAATTATAGACGCTTCTGTCTATATAACATAACATGAGCTGGTAAATATGGTAAATATGTGTAGGTATTCCTTTCTAACGCGGCTCTTTTGAAAGATATCACGTAGCAGAAATGCAAAAGCGTTGCTCTCCACTTTCTGGGGGACCAAGTTTTGAAAATAGTGGAATTAGAGTATGATAGCTCAGGAGATGGAGAGAATTCTTAAACTGGATTGAAAATATGCAGAGGGTGAACACACAGAAGGCTGTTGTATAAAACACCTGTCTCCGGATTACATCTTCAAACTGAGGGAAACCATGGCATCCGTGATAGAGGGAGAAACGTCCATCCACGTCTAGCTACATTTTCAGATATTATACGGTCTAATTTTGTCAGTAAGTCATTTTCATTTCAAGTTGAAGGGTACTGTTAGCTAGCGATCTAACATTAGCTGGCTGGCTCTAACGTTACGTGTATGATCTGTGTAGTAATACTAGTCTTATCTCAGAGCAATTTGCATTGCTAGGTATAGCCTAATGTTAGCTAGCTAACATTGAACCTGGTTGGTTAGCTACCTGCAGATTCCTGCAGGGTAGTAACATGAGTTGGGATTATGGTTTATTGTTTAGCTAACTATCTACCTACCTACCAGGCTACACAAAAGACTCCGCTACGCAAGTAACCATTTCACTACACCTGTATATGTGACAAATAAACCGATTTTATTTGACATGTGTTTACCAGTGACGGTAATGTGAAGAACGTGACCTGCACCAAAGTCAAATTAGGATATAACGGGTGTGTTCTTAAATTTAATCTGGAGTGCCAGTGTGCTCACGCTCAGAGCGTTTCACTCTCGGAGCGTTGAAAGTGCACACCTGAGGCTTTGGCCAAGGAGTAGGGTTATTCTGAGCATTCTGACCTCACACCGGCAGTCAAGCACCCAAGATAACGTTGGCTAGCTTGCTAGCTACTCCCAGACACAAATGAGAGAACGCCTCACTGACCATTTTACTCGCACTAGCAGAGCTGGTTAGGCTGTTTTCATGATATCCAGAGCTGTGGTGATGAACTGTGCTGCTGGCAACAATTTCATTAAGTTTTTTTTGCCCACAGTTACTGACACCGGCCATATTCAACAGGTGTTGAGCATCATCAGTTATTGTGTTGAGCAAGTCATCAGTTATTATTAGTTAGTGCTAAAAATTCTCTGATAGAATGCCGTGCTTTTATTTGTCACACTCACAACCGTAAGCCATTTTCGGTAATTGGCTCGCCATTAAATAATGATCTTGTTGAGTTTATTTTCCTGTAATAATGAAGACACATTAGCTAAAGTATAGATGTCAGCTATATGATATGGTCATTATTTGAATTGGCTCGTCAGCTAACAAGCTAGAAACAAAAAGGTTGCTTTTAGTTTGCTAGGTTGACATATACAGTGCTCTCCATCCAACCTCACTGAGCTCGAGCTGTTTTGCAAGGAGGAATGGGAAAAAATTTCAATCTCTCGATGTGCAAAACTGATAGAGACATACCCCAAGCGACTTACAGCTGTAATCGCAGCAAAAGGTGGCGCTACAAAGTATTAACTTAAGGGGGCTGAATAATTTTGCACGCCCAATTTTTCAGTTTTTGATTTGTTAAAAAAGTTTGAAATATCCAATAAATGTCGTTCCACTTCATGATTGTGTCCCACTTGTTGTTGATTCTTCACAAAAAAAATACAGTTTTCTATCTTTATGTTTGAAGCCTGAAATGTGGCAAAAGGTCGCAAAGTTCAAGGGGGCCGAATACTTTCGCAAGGCACTGTACACCATTTCATTTTAAACGGGTGGGTTTATTGGTGTTAACATACACTAGTTATGCTATTTTGGACTACCATGCCGCTGTCGTCATGCAGACTGTTTTTGTTTAGTGACAATGACAAGTTTGAGGTTGGACGATTAAAGAATGTTCATGATGTTACTGCGACAACTGTCGATAGACGTAGTATAAACAAGCCTTTACTTTTGAAATCTTTGGTTGTTTAGTGCGGCAGGGTAGTAACCGGAAGGTTGCAAGTTCAAACCCCAGAGCTGACAAGGTACAAATCTGTCGTTCTGCCCCTGAACGGCCACTGTTCCTAGGCCGTCATTGAAAATAAGAATTTCTTCTTAACTGCCTAGTTAAATAAAGGTAACACACACGGCCTAGGAACAGTGGGTTAACTGCCTGTTCAGGTGTGTGTGTGTGTTACCTTTATTTAACTAGGCAAGTCAGTTAAGGATGTGAATCCTTTTTCATCCAAAAATTAAGAGCGCCCCCTATATCGAAGAAGTTAACTTCTTCGATATAGGGGGCGCTCTTAATTTTTGGATGAAAAACGTTCCCGTTTTAAACAAGATATTTTGTCACGAAAATATGAATATAATTGACAGCTTTGGAAAGAAAACACTGACGTTTCCAAAACTGCAAAGATATTGTCTGTGAGTGCCACAGAACTGATGTTACAGAAAAAACCCAGATAAAAATACAATCAGGAAGTGCCGCATTTTTTTAAACAACCTCATGGCAATGACTCCTTATATGGCTGTGGAGGAGCTAGGAGTCAGCTTACCTTTTCCACGTTTTCCCCAAGGTGTCTGCAGCATTGTGACGTATTTGTAGGCATATCATTGGAAGATTGACCATAAGAGACTACATCTACCAGGTGATCGCTTGGTGTCCTCCGTTGCAATTATTGCGTAATCTCCAGCTGCAGTATTTTTCCGTTTTCTTCTGATAAGCCAGCTGCCACCACTGATAGATTATTGAATAGATATGTGAAAAACACCTTGAGGATTGATTCTAAACAGGGTTTGCCATGTTTCTGTCGATATTATGGAGCTAATTTGGAAAAAAGTTTGGCGTTGTAAGTGACTGCATTTTCGTTTTTTTTTCTTAGCCAAACGTGATGAACGGATCTCTCTCTTACACAAATAATCTTTTTGGAAAAACTGAACATCTAACTGAGAGTCTCGTCATTGAAAACAACCCAAGTTCTTCAAAGGTAAATGATTTTATTTGAATGCTTTTCTTGTTATTGTGAAAATGTTGCCTGCTGAATGCTAGGCTTAATGCTATGCTAGGCTATCAATACTCTTACACAAATGCTTGTGTAGCTTTGGTTAAAGCATATTTTGAAAATCTGAGATGACAGTGTTAACAAAAGGCTAAGCTTGTGTTTCAATATATTTATTTCATTTCATTTGCAATTTTCATGAATAGGAAACGTTGCGTTATGGTAATGAGCTTGAGGCTATGATTACGCTCCCGGATACGGGATTGCTCGACGCTAGAGGTTTAGGTGTGAAAGATGCTGAATGGGTGTAGACAAAGAGCTCTCCAGTAGGTGTACCAAAACATTCAAGGGCCATTTTCTCAAAAGTGGAGTGGTGTTTTTTTTATCCGTTATTTTACCAGGTGAGTTGACTAAGAACACGTTCTCATTTACAGCAAAGACCTGAGGTATAGTTACAGGGGAGAGGAGGGGGGACGAATGAGCCAATCGTTATCAACTTTCTAAGCAGAATTACTTTCCCATTGTTCCTCAACTGTAGTGTATGATATACCATTTTCTAGCTCTGAGTCTATACATTTCAAATGTTGCTACATGAGACCAAATCGAGCCGGTCGGTCACATATGATGTGCAACTAACTTAGGAGCAATGCTCCCTCTAGGCTACCAGCATGCAGGGAGCACTCATGCAGCTCCCAGGGACTGCCAGGCAAAATAACTAAATCAGCCTTCAAAGTTTTCCCCATTAGTTAACACTATAAACATTACCCTTTACTGTGGGAATTGTGATCGAATCAATGCAATATTAGTCACTTTCAATGCAACATGAAACAAAAACTATACAAGGCTTAGCATGCAAAACAAACTACGCAAAATATTTTGTTTTAGGCAGAGCGCATCAGAGTGAGATTCTATTGCAGGCTCAGTACGACTGAGTACGACTCAGGCCTGTACTCTACACAGACCGGTGCACCATAACCAATCAGAGCTGTAAGTAGGCCTATATGCAAACAGACCACTGCCATATATTTATGCCGTTTACTTTGAACTACACTGTTTTACAGCACGAGTGGCCGCAATTATTATTTTTTTACATCTTAAAAGGCAACAGCAGCCATCAATTAGCCATCGATGACAGGCTAATTGCAGTCTGCAAAAGAAGACTGATCTGGCTCCCAGGCTAGCCCATTCCCTGTTGTCACATGGGCTGCAGCCCAACTCTTAGATTTTTTTACACTAATTGGTATTTTATACAATCATATCAGATATTTTTCAGAGCAGATCTGATTGGTTAAAATAACAACTAGGGGGAAAAAATCTGAATTCGGCTACCTGTGTAAACACAGCCAACAATGAACAGTGAGCAATTGTACTCATGCATAAACAAACTAATAATGAAAGAAAAGCCAGGTTGAATTTTGTAAAGCTAGTGTGGGAGAGGTGGTAAAATTGTTATCGATCAATAATTAAAAACCTCCTGGCATTGTCAATTGACTCTATAGCCACTCCTATCTTTCATATCTTTAATCTAAGCCTAGAGGAAAGTCTGTCGTCAGGCCCGGAGAGAAGCCAAAGTCAGTCCGCTACACAAGAGTGGTAAAGAGGCCTTTACTGGTTCTAACAGTAGACCTATCAGCTTGCTGCCAGCTTTTAGCACACTGTTGGAAAAAATGGTGTTTGACCAAATGCAATGCTATTTCTCGAAGTAACAGACTTTTAGCATGCTTATAGAGAAGGGCACTCAACATGTACTGCACTGACACAAATGACTGATGATAGTTTGAAAGAAATTGATAATAAGACGACTGTGGGAATTGTACTGTCAGATTTCAGTGTCAGCTCTGATAATATTGACCATAACATATTGTTGAGAAAACTTGTGTGTTATGGCTTTTCAACCTCTGCCATATTGTGGATTCAAAGCTACCCATCTAATAGAACGCAAAGGGTTATCTTTAATGGAAGCGTCTCTAATGTCAAACATGTAAAGTGTGGTGTACCGCAGGACAGCTCTCTAGGCACTCTACTCTTTTCTATTTTTACCAATGACCTGCCACTGGCATTAAGCAAAGCATGTGTGTCCATGTATGCTGGTGATACGACCATATACGCATCAGCAACCACAGCAATGAAGTCACTAAAACCCATAACAAAGAATTGCAGTCTGGTTTGGAATTGGTGGCCAGTAATAAACTGGTCCTGAACATCTCTAAAACTAAGAGCATTGTATTTGGTACAAATCAAAAAGTTCTAGACATCTGCTGAATCTGGTAATGAATGGTGTGGCTGTTGAACAAGTTGAGGAGACTAAATTACTTGGCGTTACTTTAGATTGTGAACTGTCACAGTCAAAACATACAGTGGGGAGAACAAGTATTTGATACACTGCTGATTTTCCTACTTACAAAGCATGTAGAGGTCTGTAATTTTTATCATAGGTACACTTCAACTGTGAGAGACGGAATCTAAAACAAAAATCCAGAAAATCACGTATGATTTTTAAGTAATTCATTTGCATTTTATTGCATGACATAAGTATTTGATACATCAGAAAAGCAGTACATAATATTTGGTACAGAAACCTTTGATTGCAATTACAGAGATCATACGCTTCCTGTAGTTCTTGACCAGGTTTGCACACACTGCAGCAGGGATTTTGGCCCACTCCTCCATACAGACCTTCTCCAGATCCTTCAGGTTCCGGGGCTGTCGCTGGGCAATACGGACTTTCAGCTCCCTCCAAACACATTTTCTATTGGGTTCAGGTTTGGAGACTGGCTTCTTACGGAGTGTTGGAGATTAATCAGAATAGTTGGGTAACATAGATAAGATGTTTTATTTTCATTATATGCTTGTGAGTTACTTCTCATTTAGAATGTATCTTGTTGTATTATAGTGGTAGCCATTTGCAGTTATCCTTTCTCTGTCCTGGGTTCAGTTACTTGGTCTGCAGAGAGGGGAGGGGTCAAGCTTGTCTTCATTGGTAAACATATCTTTTAAACCATGTGAAGGGGTGATTGAGGGGGAACCAATTATAGCTTGGCTCCACAATGTCTGTGTGCCAGTCACTGTGTCTCTGTGATCTTGTCCAGGAGGGGTGTATTTGATATATGCCTGTTGATGAGGTTTTGTTTTTGGTCCTGAGTGGTAACAAGAGCGCGATAACATAGTTTAGGAGACAAAGCTGAACGATAATTTATAGCCAATGCTGTCTGGCTATGGGATACTCCTCTCTCAAGTAAAGTCTTCCTTTGTAATGTTCCTAAGATCTGTTATTCGTCATGTGAGTTGAGATGGGTGTGTCTTGGCTATAAATGATACTAAGAACTGTTTTGTAAGCACTCTCAGAGAATTCATTTATAGACACTGAATTAATCTGAGAGTCACAGGGTTGTGATGGAGCTCATATAATTAAAGGACTTTATGATAACTCTGACTTGTGTGTGGTTTGCTCTCATGATTTGGTAAATACAGGAAATTTCCACTACAGGAGCCACTCCTTGGTTGCCCTGGCTGTGTGTTTCGGGTCGTTGTCATGCTGGAAGACCCAGTCACGACCCATCTTCAATGCTCTTACTGAGGGAAGGAGATGGTTGGCCAAGATCTTGCGATACATGGCCCCACCCATCCTCCCCTCAATACGGTGCAGTCGTCCTGTCCCCTTTCCAGAAAAGCATCCCCAAAGAATGATGTTTCCACCTCCATGCTTCACGGTTGGGATGGTGTTCTTGGGGTTGTACTCATTCTTCTTCCTCCAAACACGGCGAGTGGCGTTTAGACCCCAAAAAAACTATATTTTTGTCTCATCAGACCACATGACCTACTCCCATTCCTCCTCTGGATCATCCAGATGGCAAACTTCAGACGGGCCTGGACATGCGCTGGCTTGAGCAGGGGGACCTTGCGTGCGCTGCAGGATTTTAATCCATGATGGCGTAGTGTACTAATGGTTTTCTTTGAGACTGTAGTCCCAGCTCTCTTCAGGTCATTGACCAGGTCCTGTCGTGTAGTTCTGGGCTGATCCCTCACCTTCCTCATGATCATTGATGCCCCACGAGGTGAGAACTTGCATGGAGCCCCAGACCGAGGGGGATTGACCGTCATCTTGAACTTCTTCCATTTTCTAATAATTGCGCCAACAGTTGTTGCCTTCTCACCAAGCTGCTTGCCTATTGTCCTGTAGCCCATCCCAGCCCTGTGCATGTCTACAATTTAACCCTGATGTCCTTACACAGCTCTCTGGTCTTGACCATTGTGGAGAGGTTGGAGTCTGTTTGATTGAGTGTGTAGACAGGTGTCTTTTATACAGGTAACGAGTTCAAATACTTATGTCATGCAATAAAATGCAAATTAATTACTTAAAATCATACAATGTGATTTTCTGGATTTTTTTTTAGATTACAGACCTCTACATGCTTTGTAAGTAGGAAAACCTGCAAAATCAGCAGTGTATCAAATACTTGTTCTCCCCACTGTAGATTCAAGGGTTGTAAAGATGGGGAGATTTTTTGGACACCACACGCCACAAAGCAAGTCCTGCAGGCTCTAGTTTTACCTTATCTTGATTATTGTCTAGTAATATGGTCAATTGTTGCAAAGAAATAACTAGTTAAGCTGCAGCTGGCACAGAATCGAGTAGCAAGTCTTACTCTTCATTGGGCTAATATTAATGCCAGTCTCTCTTGGATAAGAGTGGAGGAAAGACTGATTGCGTCACTTCTTGATTTTATAAGACACATTAATGTGGTAGATATTCAAAACAGTTCGCATAGTCAACTTACACACAGCACTGGCACACACACTTACCCCACCAGACATGCCACCAGGGGTCTATTCCCAGTCCCAAGGTCCAGAACAAATTCAAGAAAACATACAGTATTATACAGAGCCATGAGTGCATGGAACTCCCTTCCATCTTATATAGCGCAATTGAACAGCAAACCTGGTATCAAAAAACACATAAAGCAACATGTCTGTCATATTCTATTTCTACCTTTCCACCAACACTGTTCCCATCACTCTGCTTTTGAAGTAACATAACAGATGGGATTGGTTACCTTGGGAAGCTTGATGGCAGGCTCACGGAACTCCTCCTCTTCGCTGTCCGAGTCGCCGCTCTGCACAGAGCTCCTGGAGGCCAGGGCCAGGGACGCCTCCCGCTGCTGCCATTCCAGCACGCAGTGGCGCACGTTGCAGTACACGTTGAATGCCGATGGGTTGCTATGCAGCTTGATTTCCGGCATGCAGAAGACCCCATCAAGGTTCTTTGTCTGTGGAAGAGAGAGTGTGAAAAATACAGCCATGACTCGCAAATAAACTTACTACGATTTTTTCTCAGCAGTCACAATGGAGGCGGGTTGGCCCTTAAGCCATCATAAAAAAAAAGAAGTTGGGGATTTTTACCTGGAAATGCCCCCATGAGCACTTCAAATGTGGAGTCAAATAAAAGCTAAGAGTTTTTTTTAATGAAGGCATAACCATTTTCTATCCCCCTCAAATAGAAGGAAAAGGTGTCTTAGAAAACATCTAGCAGAAAAAGTCTTAAAGGTACAGAAATACATCAACACAGCAATGTTGAAGTAAAGACCCCTGACAACTAATATATTTAGTTTTGCAGAACTTATTTGCCTTCTCTAAGTTTAAGAAATATTGCCTAAGGTCTTATAATTATGTTACCAAAAACCCACATCTTTTAAACTCTCTGGTATAAGTGGGACGGTAGCGTCCCACCTCGACAAGACAGTGAAATTGCAGGGCGACACTGTGTTAACAACCCTCCAGGCAAGCTTCAATGCCATACAACTCTCCTTCCGTGGCCTCCAATTGCTCTTAAATACAAGTAAAACTAAATGCATGCTCTTCAACCGATCGCTACCTGTACCTACCCGCATGTCCAACATTACTACTCTGGACGGCTCTGACTTAGAATACATGGACAACTACAAATACCTAGGTGTCTGGTTAGACTGTAAACTCTCCTTCCAGACTCACATCAAACATTTCCAATCCAAAGTTAAATCTAGAATTGGCTTCCTATTTCGCAACAAAGCATCCTTCACTCATGCTGCCAAACATACCCTTGTAAAACTGACCATCCTACCAATCCTCGACTTTGGCGATGTCATTTACAAAATAGCCTCCAATACCCTACTCAACAAATTGGATGCAGTCTATCACAGTGCAATCCGTTTTGTCACCAAAGCCCCATATACTACCCACCATTGCGACCTGTACGCTCTCGTTGGCTGGCCCTCGCTTCATACTCGTCGCCAAACCCACTGGCTCCATGTCATCTACAAGACCCTGCTAGGTAAAGTCCCCCCTTATCTCAGCTCGCTGGTCACCATTGCATCTCCCACCTGCAGCACACGCTCCAGCAGGTATATCTCTCTAGTCACCCCCAAAACCAATTATTTCTTTGGCCGCCTCTCCTTCCAGTTCTCTGCTGCCAATGACTGGAACGAACTACAAAAATCTCTGAAACTGGAAACACTTATCTCCCTCACTAGCTTTAAGCACCAACTGTCAGAGCAGCTCACAGATTACTGCACCTGTACATAGTCCACCTATAATTTAGCCCAAACAACTACCTCTTTCCCTACTGTATTCAATTTATTTATTTATTTTGCTCCTTTGCACCCCATTATTTTTATTTCTACTTTGCACATTCTCCCATTGCAAATCTACCTTTCCAGTGTTTTACTTGCTATATTGTATTTACTTTGCCACCATGGCCTTTATGCCTTTACCTCCCTTATCTCACCTCATTTGCTCACATCGTATATAGACTTGTTTATACTGTATTATTGACTGTATGTTTGTTTTACTCCATGTGTAACTCTGTGTCGTTGTATGTGTCAAACTGCTTTGCTTTATCTTGGCCAGGTCGCAATTGTAAATGAGAACTTGTTCTCAACTTGCCTACCTGGTTAAATAAAGGTGAAATAAAATAAAAAATAAAATATAACTATTATTATTAGATTATTTATTCAGGGAAAACCCATTGAGACCATGGTCTCATTCCCAAGGGTGCCCTGATCACAACAATCAATACAACAAACAAAAACAGCAATCAATAGAAAACACAAACTTATGAAAAACCGTTATAGTCCTCAGCCACTAGGTCCTCAATGAACACCCTAAACTGCACAAGTGGCACCAGAACATCTAATTGTAATGAGTTCTGAAAATGTATCCAGCAGTGAGGTGCATTAAAACAAAAGCGGATTGCCAAATTCGGTGGAGACCCAACAAACCTCAAGAGTTAACCAACCCTGTGACTGGGCTTGGTAACTCATGTCTTCATACCTCAACAACAAAGTTAGGTAGGTCGGAAGCTTCTGTACTTCCCCAAAAAGGGAATAGTGACGTGCCCCACATTAGTGGTTCCCAAACTGTGGGGTGTCCCCCCCCTAGCGTGGGGCACATATGGGTCCACAATTTTTTTTTAAGAAACTTGAAAGTCGTAATAACAGAATGCACAAGGTGCAATTTCAAAATTGGGTAGTGCATCATCAGTTCCTCTTGTCATGTTAGTCAATGCATATAATCAACTAGCCCAGGTCAGCTAAGCTTTTTTTATTTCGATTTTTTTGCCCATAGATGTTGTCATTTTTTGGTCACTCAAATATCACATGAACATACATTAGACATAGCAAAATGTATAGAGAATTGCAGGAACATCTGCTTTAAAACTGCAACATTTACTTTGCACCCCATGACAAAATGTGTAGAATTGCAGAAAATAAGCTTTAAACATGCAAAACTCTCCACCAAGAGGGGTGTGAACGGTTTGTGTCATGAACAGTGCTTGTGGCCATAGAAATAGACAAGGCACACGCAGTGGGGGGGCAGGACATTCCCCAATGCTCTATTTTACAAAAAGGCCACTTTAAATCTTAGCTTTTTAACTAGCTCATCAGTATGTCTTTTTAAACATTAAATCCTTGTCAATCCAAAAGTCCAGATATTTATAGAAGGGAACCCAATCAATGGGAGAACCTTTCAATGAATAAATATCTAATCCATCTGAAAAACACACGAGAATTGGAGAACATGTATTTTGTTTTGCCAACATTAAGTACAGGTTTTAAACCAACCAGGGCATTTTGTAAGGCAACAAAGTAAGATTGCAGCTCTAACAACACCTGGGGCAATGGCATACATAACAGTAGTCTGCATACAAATGAACAATTAAAAGTTAACAGATAGCCCAATATTATTTATAAAAATAGTCAAGAGAACAGGTTCCAATACCCCCCCATAATATTGAGGAATCTAGACTAAACACCATCAGAAATCACACTGTTCTGACAGATAATTCTCAAACCTTTGAATGAGTGCATGATTGTCAACAGTTTCAAAGGCCTTGGAAAGCACAATGATTATTATTATCCAAATCAATTTAACATTAAAACAAGCATAGCCGTTCTAAAACCGGATTGGTGCACATTAAGAAGTGTGAGAGAAGTTAAATAAGTTATTCGCTGAGAGTTGGCCAAGGATTCTAAAACTTTGGAAAGGCAAGATCATTTGGAGATTGGACACTAGTATCTAAATCAGAAGGATCTTGTCCTTTATGTAGGGGGAAGACAGGTGCCGCTTTCCAGATATTGGGGATAACACCAGAAACAATTGTAACATTAAAGATATACAGTACCAGTCAAGTTTGGACACACCTAGTTATTCCAGGCTTTTTATTTATTTTTACTATTTTCTACATTGTAGAATAATAGTGAAGACGTCAAAACTCTGGAATAACACATATGGAATCATGTAATAACCACAAAAATATGAGATTCTTCAAAGTAGCCACCCTTTACATTGATGACAGCTTTGCACACTCTTGACATTCTCTCAACCAGCTTCATGAGGTCACCTGGAATGCATTTCAATTAACAGGTGTGCCTTGTCAAATAGTGGAATTTATTTCCTTCTTAATCCGTTTGAGCCAATCAGCTGTGTTGTTAAAAAGTATGTGTGGTATACAGAAGATAGCCCCACTTGGTAAAAGACCACGCCCATATTATGGCAAGAACAGCTCAAATAATCAAAACGAAACGACAGTCCATCATTACTTTAAGACATGAAGGTTAGTCATTTCGGAACATTTCTAGAACTTTGAAAGTGACTTCAAGTGCAGTCGCAAAAAACATCAAGCGCTCTGATGAAACTGGCTCTCATGAGCACCGCCAAATGAAAGGAAGTTACCTTGCTGGAGAGGATAAGTTACCAGCCTTGAAAATTGCAGCCCAAATAAATGCTTGACAGATTTTAAGTAAGACATCTCAACATGAACTGTTCAGAGACAGCGTGAATCAGGCCTTCATGGTTGAATTGCTGCAAAGAAACCACCACTTTTTATTCAACTAGGCAAGTCAGTTTAAGAACAAATTCTTATTTACAATGACGGCCTACCTGAAGGCAAAAGGTCTCCTGTATGTATGTGGGCTGGGATTAAAAATTAAATAGAAATATAGGACAACACACAAACACACATCACGACAAGATAGACACCACAACACTACATAAAGAGAGACCTAAGACATCAACATAGCATGGCAGCAATGAAAGGACATAAATAAGAAGAGACTTGCTTGGACCAAGAACACAAACAACGGACATTAGACCAGTGGAAATCTGTCCTTCGGTCTGATGAGTCCAAATTTGAGATTTTTGGTTCCAACCATTGTGTCTTTGTGAGACACAGAGTAGGTGAATGGATGATCTCTGCATGTGTGGTTCCCACCGTGAAGCATGGAGGTGGTGGTGTGATGGTGCTACAGCTGGTGTTAATGTCTGTGATATATTTAGAATTCAAGGCACACTTAACCAGCATGGCTACCACAGTATTGGGCAGCGATACGCCATCCCATCTGGTTTGCACTTAGTGGGACTATCATTTGTTTTTCAACAGGACAATGACCCAATGCCTATAGGCTGTGTAAGGGCTATTTGACCAAGAAGGAAAGTGATGGAGTGCTGCATCAAATGACCTGGCCTCCATAATCACCCGATATCCCAATTGAGATGCTTTGTGATGAGTTGAACTGCAGAGTGAAGGAAATGCAGCCAACCTGTGCTCAGCATATTTGGGAACTCCTTCAAGACTGTTGGAAAAGCATTCCAGGTGAAGTTGGTTGAGAACATGCCAAGAGTGTGCAAAGCGGTCATCAAGGCAAAGGGTGGCTACTTTAAAGAATATCAAATATATTTTGATTTGTTTAACACTTTTTTTGTTTACTACATGATTCCATGTGTCATTTCATAGTTGAGGTCTTCACTATTATTCTACAAATGTAGAAAATAGTAAAAATAAAGAAAAAGCCTGGAATGACTAGGTGTCTAAACTTTTGACTGGTATTCTAGGTCAACAGTTCTGCAACAAGTGGGGCAGAGAGCTGCAGTAAGGGATTAAGTGAATCCTCACATGGCCCAGGTGAAGTCATGGGGCTCATACCTGAAAATGGTTAAGAGAGCCGCAGGTCTGGACGAGAGGGAAGCTGCGTCGGAATAATCCTCCTCTCCAATTTCTAACTGGATTCCAGTTTGCTTCCAATGGAGTACAGCAAAACGCAGTGGGATGTGTTAGTACGGGAAAGTGGTCCAAAGTAGTATCCTCAGTAGCTACTGCAGATGAGCCAAGTCTCATAGACCAGTGGTTCAGAACCTTTTTTGATTACTGTAGCACCAACTACCGCCTAGTTAAGTAAAGGTTAAATAAATAAATAAAACTGAAGTACCCCCCTCATGTGCATTTTACCAGTAAGCCTATAGTCTCACGAGTTTAAGTACCCCATACGAATAGGCGAAGTACACCCAGGGTTCCTAGTACCCCTGGTTGAAAACCACTGACAGAGCATCCTGGATTTCCCCCTCGGTCATTTAGAATTGTTGCATCAAAAACAGCACGCAGTCTTGAAGTCTCCTTAACCAGAGCAAGACTCTCAGCACCCTATTCTCCTCTAGTAGCTCAATGACCCGTCTCATGAGGCATGGAGCTGTTAGCATTTATCAGATGGATATGTACACATCAGTTCCTCTTCGACTACAATGAACATGTCAAAGGTCTCACATTTAATGACTTTGCTGTCCATCTCCAGATCTGACTCCAAAACAGAACAGTGACATGCTTATTCTGAGGTAAGAAACTGCTGTCCCGGCTACAAGAGGCAACCGCAACGTGAGACAAGCTTTGCCCGTTACAGCCAGGTAACCTAGATAGTCGAAGCTAGCCTGCTAATGCTAGCTCCAGGAGACAGCAAAAATCCATCCAAACACAGTGTTAAAAAGCAGCACCAATGCAGTTGTCATGTCTTTACTATCCTTGAATTGAAGACTTATAGTTTTTAATCAAAGATTCTCTGTAATTACTATTAAGCAATCAACTGATTAATCATGTGACTGTAATTAACTAGGAAGTCGGGGCACCAAGGAAAAATATTCAGATTACAAAGTTATAATTTCCTAAAACAACTTTTCAGATATTTTATCTGATCAATTAGTCTTCGAATTAATTCATTATTTACTTCACCTCACGTTAGTCTCATTCCAAACGTAAATTGTTGGTTATCTGCACGAACCCAGTCTTCACTATGAGTCATCCATACATCAATTGTCTTAAATCATTTATTTATTACTAACTAAGTAAGTTGCATAAACAAACAAACAAACAAACAAACAAACAAACAAAGGTTAATGTGGTTACAAGAAATGAGTGGAATGTGCCCTAGTGGGATAAACCGGCAAGGCAGGTTGTTAGACAAAAGGGGAAGTGGGGGTCAACTAAGAAGTCACTACAGAGTTAATAATTATAACAATTGAAATGCTAATCCTTTACACATGAACGCTCACTCATTCGGGAACAATTGCAATCAATATATATATTTACGCTCAGTATGGTCGTCTTGATCGCTGGTGAAAAGTTTGTTTCTTTTGTAGAATTGTCCGTCTCTCTCCCTCGGTTGTGGTTAGAGGGGATAGTTCAGTGACATTCGTTTTGTTATAGAATGGATGTTTCGGCGGTTGTTGTTTTTCGCGTTCAATGATACCGAATTCCTAGCTGTAGACTAGTAAGTAATATCAAAGACTTGTTCTTATTCTGTCGGTATCGATAGTCTAAGGGTTTAACCACGTGGTATGGTTAAAAGATTCAGCAATGGTCTACAACCTTCGTCCTCTCCTAATGGAGAAAAACATGGTCTGGTGATAATTTCTCAAAGTTGGGTTTTATTCGGAATTGCAGAAAAGGGGCTGTCCCAGGATGCCTGACCCTAACTGTGCTCAGGGGCGGTCCTCTGATTTAGTTCAACTCAAAAGGGAATTGGAGTTTCCTTCATTAAACAGTCCAAAATCACATTACACAATTTTACAAACAGTATTATACTCACTCATTCATCTTATACCACAATTATATCTGAGCCTATTATATAAACAGCGTTATGGTAATGTGGCCACACCGTCTCTCTTGAGCTTCCCAAGTTGTGACAAACGGACCAGTTCGTAGCTGGATTCTTCACCAATCTTTTATACTTTCTCCGGAACATGAAACTTGTTCGTACCTCAAGTTCTGTGAGGTGGAAGAAATTCCTTTGTGCTCTATGAAAATGTACTATGCCTCTTATACTATGTGGACATGTGGCAGGGTCTTCTCAGGAATTTACGACCTCTCTCTGTCCACAGCAGCCTAGTTGAAGGAGGCAAGGGGGAGGCAGGGAGAGGAGGATGGGGCTTGCTATACCCAAAGAGGGCAACGTCATGACACCGTGGTCCCAAAAACAAATGGTTAAAACAAAGGTTTTAAAAGTATAAAATGTATAGGTGTCTCAAAAAATATAAAAAACTTATAGCAGCAAGCTTTTCTTTTTAAAGTATAAAACACAGAAGCGTCCTGATGCATGCAGACACCAAACTTTTCTGCTTCAGAGGTCACGAATCCTACAAATGATCACAATCAATTAGCTTAATTTCTTCGAGACCAAGTTACATTTCAACAAAATAATGTTGCAGGAATGCTAATTTTATCCATTTCTATCTACAGAAACAATTTCAGAACCATCTGAGATGGTGGGCGTCATGGCTTGCTGACAAGACATGGAACGATACATTGTCAATAATACATGTCTTCATTTTTTGCTAAACATGGCTCATCTGGAAGATAGGGAGTCAATGCTAAGACCAAGCTATCAAAATAAAAAGGTTCATTAAAAAGTGTTTCCAATATCCTTGAAGAATGTAAGTAAACACACTGGTTTGAGACCACAAAATCAACCAAATCCTCTAAATAGCGATGCTAAATTAGCTCTGTATTCAAAATACAAAATGATCTAAAACATTTGGGATAAAATTATAGGTTCATTATAAATTTCAACACACTTTCTACCTGGCTTTAGTAAAGTTCAGCCTGGAGTATGTTTCAAAACCTCCCAGTTTAGAATCTCTGTTCTAAATGACACCATTAGAGAGACAGACTAGTAGGTGGGCTGGGGAGTGAAGCTACACAAGAGAGACTATTTACTTTGCTTTAAGTCAAGGCCATAGAAGCCAGTGTGTCCAAGGAACTAGCTGCTAGAGTCTCAGCAGTTGGGTTAAGAACACATTCTTATTTTCAATGACGGCCTAGGAACGGTGGGTTAACTGCCTTGTTCAGGGGCAGATTTTCACCTTGTCAGCTCGGGGGATCCAATCTTACAACCTTACAGTAAACTAGTCCAGCGCAATAAGGACCTGCCTCTCTCTCGTTGCACTCCACAAGGAGACTGCCTGTTACACGAATGCAGTAAGCCAAGGTAAGTTGCTAGCTAGCATTAAACTTACCTTATAAAAAACAATCATAATCACTAGTTAACTACACATGGTTGATGATATTACTAGATATTATCTAGCGTGTCCTGTCCTATTTTCTCACTGAGCATACAAGCATACAAGTATGACTGAGCGGTGGTAGGCAGAAACAGGTGCGTAAACATTCATTCAAACAGCACTTTCATGCGTTTTGCCAGCAGCTCTTCGTTGTGCGTCAAGCATTGCGCTGTTTATGACTTCAAGCCTATCAACTGGTGTAACCGAAGTGAAATAGCTAGCTAGTTAGCGCGCGCTAATGGAGTTTCAAACGTCACTCGCTCTGAGCCTTCTAGTAGTTGTTCCCCTTGCTCTGCATGGGTAACGCTGCTTCGATGGTGGCTGTTGTCGTTGTGTTGCTGGTTCGAGCCCAGGGAGGAGCGAGGAGAGGGACGGAAGCTATACTGTTACACTGGCAATACTAAAGTAACTATAAGAACATCCAATAGGCAAAGGTTAATGAAATACAAATGGTATAGAGAGTAGTAGTGCTATAATTCCTAAAATAACTACAACCTAAAACTTCTTACCTGGGAATATTGAAGACTCATGTTAAAAGGAACCACCAGCTTTCATATGTTGTCATGTTCTGAGCAAGGAACTGAAACGTTAGCTTTCTTTCATAGCACATATTGCACTTTTACTTTTCTCCGACACTTTGTTTTTGCATTATTTAAACCAAATTGAACATGTTTCATTATTTACTTGAGGCTAAATAGATTTTATTGATGTGTTATATTAAGTTAAAATAAGTGTTAATTCAGTATTGTTGTAATTGTCATTATTACAAATAAATAAATAATCGCTGATTAATCGGTATCGGCTTTTTTGGTCCTCCAATAAATCGGTATCGGTGTTGAAAAAAAAATCATAATCGGTCGACCTCTAACAATAGGCTTACTGGAGGTTATTTCACACAGTCCCTCGATAAGAGCTACAAAGCTAATATTTGCGAAAACACTTCACAGTTGTGTTCTGTGGGTGTCACCGAGTAGACTGCTACCCCATTTCATTGCTTCACATTATCTAGTCTATATATGGCATGATGTCACCAATTGTAACCTTCTGCATCACTTTCAAAGAGGTCATTTTAATTTGAAGGCAAATCGTAAATTCCTCTATTGTGTCTACTAGTCCTTACGATGGTGAAGGGGTTAAACCAAGGCCTCATACCTTTTAATGGGTTAATAAATTGTGTTATGATAAACTAAGGTCTCTTCTTTAGGAGACCTCTCTGTGTGTGTGGTAACATCTGCTTTGAGTGTTGTGCCCTTCAGACACTATCAGAAGACGGAAACCCCCTACGTTCAGACTCCTCCTGTCTGGGCAACACCTGGCTATCTGAGGTTCTGAGAATACGACTGGTTTTCTAAGAACTTTCTTTGAACCACCTCGACGCAGACGACACCATTCTGTATACATCTGGCCCTTCTTTGGACACTGTGTTAACAAACCTCTAAACAAGCTTCAACACCATACAACAATGCTCTTAAATGCTAGTAAAACCAAATGCATGCTCTTCAACCGATCGCTGCCCGCACCCACCTGCCCGACTAGCATCACTTCTCTGGACGGCTCTAACTTAGAATATGTGGACAACTACAAATACCTAGGTGTCTGGCTAGACTGTAAACTCTCCTTCCAGACTCACATTAAGCATCTCCAATCCTAAATTAAATCTAGAATTGGCTTCCTATTTCGCAACTAAGCATCCTTCACTCATGCTGCCAAACTTAACCTCATAAAACTGACTAGCCTATCGATCCTAGACTTCGGCAATGTCATTTCCAAAATAGCCTCCAACACTATACTCAGCTAATTGGATGCAGTCTATCACAGTGCCATCCATTTTGTCACCAAAGCCCAATATACTACCCACCACTGCGACCCGTT
>NC_048585.1:64919322-64935962 GCF_013265735.2 Oncorhynchus mykiss | reverse complement strand
TTCGCAATGGTGGGTAGTATATGGGGCTTTGGTGACAAAACGGATTGCACTGTGATAGACTGCATCCAGTTTGTTGAGTAGGGTATTGGAGGCTATTTTGTAAATTACATCGCCAAAGTCGAGGATTGGTAGGATGGTCAGTTTTACAAGGGTATGTTTGGCAGCATGAGTGAAGGATGCTTTGTTGCGAAATAGGAAGCCAATTCTAGATTTAACTTTGGATTGGAGATGTTTGATATGGGTCTGGAAGGAGAGTTTACAGTCTAACCAGACACCTAAGTATTTGTAGTTGTCCACGTATTCTAAGTCAGAGCCGTCCAGAGTAGTGATGTTGGACAGGCGGGTAGGTGCAGGTAGTGATCGGTTGAAGAGCATGCATTTAGTTTTACTTGTATTTAAGAGCAGTTGGAGGCCACGGAAGGAGAGTTGTATGGCATTGAAGCTTGCCTGGAGGGTTGTTAACACAGTGTCCAAAGAAGGGCCGGAAGTATACAGAATGGTGTCGTCTGCGTAGAGGTGGATCAGAGACTCACCAGCAGCAAGAGCGACCTCATTGATGTATACAGAGAAGAGAGTCGGTCCAAGAATTGAACCCTGTGGCACCCCCATAGAGACTGCCAGAGGTCCGGACAACAGACCCTCAGATTTGACACACTGAACTCTATCAGAGAAGTAGTTGGTGAACCAGGCGAGGCAATCATTTGAGAAACCAAGGCTGTTGAGTCTGCCGATGAGGATGTGGTGATTGACAGAGTCGAAAGCCTTGGCCAGATCAATGAATACGGCTGCACAGTAATGTTTCTTATCGATGGCGGTTAAGATATCGTTTAGGACCTTGAGCGTGGCTGAGGTGCACCCATGACCAGCTCTGAAACCAGATTGCATAGCAGAGAAGGTATGGTGAGATTCAAAATGGTCGGTAATCTGTTTGTTGACTTGGCTTTCGAAGACCTTAGAAAGGCATGGTAGGATAGATATAGGTCTGTAGCAGTTTGGGTCAAGAGTGTCCCCCCCTTTGAAGAGGGGGATGACCGCAGCTGCTTTCCAATCTTTGGGAATCTCAGACGACACGAAAGAGAGGTTGAACAGGCTAGTAATAGGGGTGGCAACAATTTCGGCAGATAATTTTAGAAAGAAAGGATCCAGATTGTCTAGCCCGGCTGATTTGTAGGGGTCCAGATTTTGCAGCTCTTTCAGAACATCAGCTGAATGGATTTGGGAGAAGGAGAAATGGGGAAGGCTTGGGCGAGTTGCTGTTGGGGGTGCAGTGCTGTTGACAGGGGTAGGAGTAGCCAGGTGGAAAGCATTGCCAGCAGTAGAAAAATGCTTATTGAAATTTTCAATTATGGTGGATTTATCAGTGGTGACAGTGTTTCCTATCTTCAGTGCAGTGGGCAGCTGGGAGGAGGTGTTCTTATTCTCCATGGACTTTACAGTGTCCCAGAACTTTTTTGAGTTAGTGTTGCAAGAAGCAAATTTCTGCTTGAAAAAGCTAGCCTTGGCTTTTCTAACTGCCTGTGTATAATGGTTTCTAGCTTCCCTGAACAGCTGCATATCACGGGGGCTGTTCGATGCTAATGCAGAACGCCATAGGACGTTTTTGTGTTGATTAAGGGCAGTCAGGTCTGGGGAGAACCAAGGGCTATATCTGTTCCTGGTTCTAAATTTCTTGAATGGGGCATGTTTATTTAAGATGGTTAGGAAGGCATTTTTAAAAAATATCCAGGCATCCTCTACTGACGGGATGAGGTCAATATCCTTCCAGGATACCCCGGCCAGGTCGATTAGAAAGGCCTGCTCGCTGAAGTGTTTCAGGGAGCGTTTTACAGTGATGAGAGGAGGTCGTTTGACCGCTGACCCATTACGGATGCAGGCAATGAGGCAGTGATCGCTGAGATCTTGGTTGAAGACAGCAGAGGTGTATTTAGAGGGGAAGTTGGTTAGGATGATATCTATGAGGGTGCCCGTGTTTAAGGCTTTGGGGAGGTACCTGGTAGGTTCATTGATAATTTGTGTGAGATTGAGGGCATCAAGTTTAGATTGTAGGATGGCTGGGGTGTTAAGCATGTTCCAGTTTAGGTCGCCTAGCAGCACGAGCTCTGAAGATAGATGGGGGGCAATCAGTTCACATATGGTGTCCAGAGCACAGCTGGGGGCAGAGGGTGGTCTATAGCAGGCGGCAACGGTGAGAGACTTGTTTTTAGAAAGGTGGATTTTTAAAAGTAGAAGTTCAAATTGTTTGGGTACAGACCTGGATAGTAGGACAGAACTCTGCAGGCTATCTTTGCAGTAAATTGCAACACCGCCCCCTTTGGCAGTTCTATCTTGTCTGAAAATGTTGTAGTTTGGAATTAAAATGTCTGAATTTTTGGTGGTCTTCCTAAGCCAGGATTCAGACACAGCTAGAACATCCGGGTTGGCAGAGTGTGCTAAAGCAGTGAATAGAACAAACTTAGGGAGGAGGCTTCTAATGTTAACATGCATGAAACCAAGGCTATTACGGTTACAGAAGTCGTCAAAAGAGAGCGCCTGGGGAATAGGAGTGGAGCTAGGCACTGCAGGGCCTGGATTCACCTCTACATCGCCAGAGGAACATAGGAGGAGTAGAATAAGGGTGCGACTAAAAGCAATAAGAATTGGTCGTCTAGAACGTCTGGAACAGAGAGTAAAAGGAGGTTTCTGGGGGCGATAAAATAGCATCAAGGTATAATGTACAGACAAAGGTAAGGTAGGATGTGAATACAGTGGAGGTAAACCTAGGTATTGAGTGATGAAGAGAGAGATATTGTCTCTAGAAACATCATTGAAACCAGGAGATGTCATTGCATGTGTGGGTGGTGGAACTAATAGGTTGGATAAGGTATAGTGAGCAGGACTAGAGGCTCTACAGTGAAATAAGCCAATAAACACTAACCAGAACAGCAATGGACAAGACATATTGACATTAAGGAGAGGCATGCTTAGTCGAGTGATCAAAAGGGTCCAGTGAGTGGAGAGGTTGGTTTAGGGTCACGGCGATTTAGACAGCTAGCCAAGCCAACCGGTAGCAAGCTAGCATAGGATGGAGTCTGTTGTTAGCCACCTCTTGCGTTCGGTCAGTAGATTAGTGGGGTTCCGTGTGGTAGAGGGGATTAATCCAAATCACACAACAACAACAAAAATAAGAACAATAGATATAGTTATAAAGGCCCGAGAAGAAAACATAATAATTCAAATAAATAAATTGTCCGATTGTCTATTCAGATAGCAGCCGGAAAGACAGCTAACGGTTAGCGGGCCGCAGATGGGCGTTCCGGTAACGTCGCGACAGAGGAGCCAGCCGGATCTCCTTCAGGTAGATAACGTCGGCAGTCCGGTTGTGAAGGCCCGGGGGGGCTCCGCGTAGGCAGTGAAACGGGTCCGGATAGGTGACTGCAGCCCAGGAGTGAATGATGGAACTCAGGCGTGATTGACGGAGCTGGCTAGCACCGGAACAATCGATGTTTGCTCCGGAATCGACGAAAGCCGACTGTCACACGGATAGCAGCTAGCTAGCTGTGAGATCCGGGTATGAATGTCCAGAGAGCAGTTGAAATCCAGGGACATGGAGAGAAAAATTGGTCCGGTATGTTCCGTTCCGAGCCGCGCTGCGCCGTACAAAACTGGCGATAGATTTTCGATAGATTTTCGAACTAAAGGACAGCCGATGACCACAAACCGTGGTTAGCTTCTGATTAGCTTCTGGGCTAGCTCCTGGCTAGCTTCTGGCTAGTTTCTGGCCAGCCTCCTGGAGTTTCTGGCTAGCTTCCTGAAGGATTGCAGATCTGAGGTAAATAATACTTTTTTTATAAATATAAATTGGTGAGGCTGGTTGCAGGAGAGTGTTTAGAAGATGAGTTGATGGAAAATAAAAATAAAATAAAAATAAAATGTATGTGAAAAAAGTTGTAAATATATATATATACAGGACACGACAAGACGAGGACAAAAGACGTCTGAACTGCTATGCGATCTTGGATGCATTATTACATTACATTACATTACTTTGACCCCTGTGTGTTATAGTTAGGTACAGTGGTTTAATGTGTTTTGATCTTTGACCCCTGTGTGTTATAGTTAGGTACAGTGGTTTAATGTGTTTTGATCTTTGACCCCTGTGTGTTATAGTTAGGTACAGTGGTTTGACCTTTGACCCCTGTGTGTTATAGTTAGGTACAGTGGTTTAATGTGTTTTGACCTTTGACCCCTGTGTGTTATAGTTAGGTACAGTGGTTTAATGTGTTTTGACCTTTGACCCCTGTGTGTTATAGTTAGGTACAGTGGTTTAATGTGTTTTGACCTTTGACCCCTGTGTGTTATAGTTAGGTACAGTGGTTTAATGTGTTTTGACCTTTGACCCCTGTGTGTTATAGTTAGGTACAGTGGTTTAATGTGTTTTGACCTTTGACCCCTGTGTGTTATAGTTAGGTACAGTGGTTTAATGTGTTTTGATCTTTGACCCCTGTGTGTTATAGTTAGGTAGTGGTTTGATCTTTGACCCCTGTGTGTTATAGTTAGGTAGTGGTTTGATCTTTGACCCCTGTGTGTTATAGTTAGGTAGTGGTTTGATCTTTGACCCCTGTGTGTTATAGTTAGGTAGTGGTTTGATCTTTGACCCCTGTGTGTTATAGTTAGGTACAGTGGTTTAATGTGTTTTGATCTTTGACCCCTGTGTGTTATAGTTAGGTAGTGGTTTGATCTTTGACCCCTGTGTGTTATAGTTAGGTAGTGGTTTGATCTTTGACCCCTGTGTGTTATAGTTAGGTAGTGGTTTGATCTTTGACCCCTGTGTGTTATAGTTAGGTAGTGGTTTGATCTTTGACCCCTGTGTGTTATAGTTAGGTACAGTGGTTTGATCTTTGACCCCTGTGTGTTATAGTTAGGTACAGTGGTTTGATCTTTGACCCCTGTGTGTTATAGTTAGGTTCAGTGGTTTGATCTTTGACCCCTGTGTGTTATAGTTAGGTACAGTGGTTTAATGTGTTTTGATCTTTGACCCCTGTGTGTTATAGTTAGGTACAGTGGTTTGATCTTTGACCCCTGTGTGTTATAGTTAGGTACAGTGGTTTGATCTTTGACCCCTGTGTGTTAGTTAGGTACAGTGGTTTGATCTTTGACCCCTGTGTGTTATAGTTAGGTACAGTGGTTTGACCTTTGACCCCTGTGTGTTATAGTTAGGTACAGTGTCTCTGGCTTTGTTCCGAACTCTCATTGGTCTGTTCTGTGAAGACGTCATGCTTCAGCTCATACTCAGGTAGGAAGGTGTGTGTGTTCAGTGTGTGTGCTCAGTGTGTGTGTGTGTTCAGTGTGTGTGTGTGTGTGTGTGTGTCAACGTGATCCATTCCAGACATTACAATGAGCCTCATATAGCTCCCCCCACCAGCCTCCTCTGACGTGCATGCGTCTGTGTGTTTCTTCCCTCTCTCTCTGCAGGTATCTGATCCCGTGTACACACCTGTGTGTGAGAGAACGCCGCTCTCTGAAGGACAGAGACGCCTACTCTTCATCAGCTGTTAAATTCCTCTTCCTCACTCCCTCCTGGTGCCCCCTGCGCCTCGGAGCCGTACACACTCACACCCAACACATCCACTGGGCCATGGGGAATGGTGAGAACACACACACACACACACACTCACACACACACTGAAAACACACACACACACACACACACACACACACCACACCACACCACACACACACACTGACACAGAGCACTACACAGAGCACTACACAGCCACGCTGACACAGAGCACTACACAGCCACGCTGACACAGAGCACTACACAGCCACACTGACACAGAGCACTACACAGAGCACTACACAGCCACACTGACACAGAGCACTACACAGCCACACTGACACAGAGCACTACACAGAGCACTACACAGCCACACTGACACAGAGCACTACACAACCACAGAGCACTACACAGCCACACTGACACAGAGCACTACACAGAGCACTACACAGCCACACTGACACAGAGCACTACACAGCCACACTGACACAGAGCACTACATAGAGCACTACACAGCCACACTGACACAGAGCACTACACAGCCACACTAACACAGAGCACTACACAGCCACACTGACACAGAGCACTACACAGAGCACTACACATCCACACTGACACAGCCACACTAACACAAAGCACTACACAGCCACACTGACACAGAGCACTACACAGAGCACTACACAGCCACACTAACACAGAGCACTACACAGCCACACTAACACAGAGCACTACACAGAGCACTACACAGCCACACTGACACAGAGCACTACACAGCCACACTAACACAGAGCACTACACAGAGCACTACACAGCCACACTGACACAGAGCACTACACAGCCAGGCTTACACAGAGCACTACCTTGCACTTTCACTGACCTGTCTCTCTTCTCCTCCTCTTCTTCTCCTCCTCCTCTTCTTCTCCTCCTCCTCTTCCTCTTCTCCTCCTCCTCCTCCTCCTCTCCTCCTCCTCCTCCTCCTCCTCCTCCTCCTCCTCCTCCTCCTCTCTTCTGCTCCTCAGACGTTCCCATGTCAGAGGGTGACAGTGTTGGTTACTCCAGGATCTGCAGGACAGACCTCCTGATGAATGTCAACTATCTCCAGTACCTCTGGGATGCTAGAGTTGGGATCGCTGCATCGCTCCAGGCCTGTCTGGTCTGGTCTGGTCCCTATGACGGGGAGAAGCCTGCAGCTCGAGAGGAGGAAGACGGGGAAGAAGAGAGAGAGCAAGAGATAGAGGAGGAGAAGACGGATCAAACCTTCAACTGGACTTCATCTCCCAGCCCTCCCCTCACCTCCCCCCCTGTAACCATGGGAAACCAACATAGAGGGGGAGACGGAGGGAGGGGGAGTGTGGTCGAGTTGGAGTGGGATGATAGTTATGAGTGGGATGATAGTGCCCTCCCCTCCTCCTCCCTCCCGCTCACCCCCCCAGTACATATTGAAACCCCTCAGCATATTCAGGAGATGAGACGTTCGGCCATAATGTTGATCCAAGGCTCCTACGTAGAGGAGTCGGACTTTCAGGACGATGTGTTGGTCTATAACCTCATAGCACAGAAAGACGAGGTGGAATACAAGCCTGACCGCAGGACTACTCCACAGACCAGGAAACCAGTTGTTAGTCAAACAACCTCGCTCGTTCACAGACATGGAACGCTTAGACGAGAGAAGGAGAGGGTGATCGTGGAAGAGGAGGTGAGAGAGGAAGAGGGGGTGAGAGAGGAAGAGGGGATGAGAGAGAAAGAGGAGGTGATCGTGGAAGAGGGGGTGAGAGAGGAAGAGGGGGTGAGAGAGGAAGAGGGGATGAGAGAGAAAGAGGAGGTGGTCGTGGAAGAGGGGGTGAGAGAGGAAGAGGGGGTGAGAGAGGAAGAGGGGGTGATCGTGGAAGAGGGGGTGAGAGAGGAAGAGGGGGTGAGAGAGGAAGAGGGGGTGATCGTGGAAGAGGGGCTGATCGTGGAAGAGGGGGTGAGAGAGGAAGAGGGGGTGAGAGAGGAGAAGCGATCACAACCACAGCTGCTCAGTAACGGTCTGAGCTGTGAGGACCACACAGTCAATGAGGAGGTAGACGATGACCGTAAACGCAAGTCGTCTGGACCGCATTTGGACCACAACTGCAACAGGACGGTGACCACGACCGTGAATCAGACGAATGACCTGACAACAGCAGACCACCAGGAGAGAACCACCTCAGAGAACCACACGCACCCAGTCGAGAAACAGCAGGCCTGTAACAAAACCGATGCTGATCATCCTGTGAGCCCGGTTACGACCTCGGCGGTGGATGACAGCTTCCTGTCCCAGTATCGGGAGCTCATGCGCTCGCTGGGGGTGGAGCCTGATGACGTCACCGATGACATCACAGAGTTCAGGAAGCGTGTGTTGGCTCTGGCCCAGGGAGGAGAGGAGGAGGAGGTGGACTTTAGCGTGTTCTCTACAGACTCCCCGGAACCGAAGGATGCCGATCTGGAACCGGAGAACAGTCCAGAACTGACGAGCAACAGCCAAGACAGAAAACATGGGATACCCTTCACTGGTGAGATATTCAGAACTGTCATGCCTGTGTGCACACTTTATGTGGAATGTTGAGGGCCTTAGAATGACGAGGGTACTAAAATAATGAGGGTTGTAGAATGACGAGGGTACTAAAATAATGAGGGTTGTAGAATGACGAGGGTTCTAAAATGACAAGGGTTGTAGAATGACGAGGGTTGTAGAATGACGAGGGTTCTAAAATAACGAGGGTTGTAGAATGATGAGGGTTCTAAAATAACGAGGGTTATAGAATGACGAGGGTTGTAGAATGACAAGGGTTCTAAAATAAAGAGGGTTGTAGAATGACAAGGGTTGTAGAATGACAAGGGTTCTAAAATAACGAGGGTTGTAGAATGATGAGGGTTGTAGAACAACGAGGGTTCTAAAATAACGAGGGTTGTAGAATGACGAAGGTTCTAAAATAACGAGAGTTGTAGAATGACGAGGGTACTAAAACAATGAGGGTTGTAGAATGACGAGGGTTCTAAAATGACGAGGGTTGTAGAATGACGAGGGTTCTAAAATGACGAGGGTTGTAGAATGACGAGGGTTCTAAAATAATGAGGGTTGTAGAATGACAAGGGTTCTAAAATAACGAGGGTTGTAGAATAACAAGGGTTCTAAAATAACGAGGGTTGTAGAATGACGAGGGTTGTAGAATGAAGAGGGTTGTAGAATGACGAGGGTTCTAAAATAACGAGGGTTGTAGAATGACGAGGGTTCTAAAATAACGAGGGTTCTAAAATAACGAGGGTTGTAGAATGACGAGGGTTCTAAAATAACGAGGGTTGTAGAATGACGAGGGTTCTAAAATAACGAGGGTTGTAGAATGACGAGGGTTCTAAAATAACGAGGGTTCTAAAATAACGAGGCTTGTAGAATGACGAGGGTTCTATAATAACGAGGGTTGTAGAATGACGAGGGTTCTAAAATAACGACGGTTGTAGAATGACGAGGGTTCTAAAATAACGAGGGTTCTAGTGCTGCTCGCATGTTGAAGGTTGTAAATTTTAATCAATGAAATGGGATTTAAATGTCAGCTCTCTCAATCTCCCACTGAGTTCTGCAGTTCTCCTGTCAATGTCTACTTTATAGCTCTGTGTTGTGTGGTTCCACAGGCCCGTTCATTAGTGTTCTGCTGTCACGGTTGGAGAACCTGTTGGAGAACCCTATTCCAGTCAACCTGCTAGTTACAGGGATCCTGTCTCAGCTCGCCAAATACCCCCAGCCTCTCCTCCGGGCGTTCCTACTGAACACACACACTGACCCACCGCCCAACGTACACACACTATACCAGGTAGGACCAGAGGTGTGTGTGTGTCCCTGTCATTTTGTGTGTTAAATTGCATCTAATGGAGGTGTGTGTGTAGGTGCTGGTCTCTGTGCGTGTGCAGATAGAGCAGTACGCAACGGACCAGACAGAGTTTCCTGCTACAGTCAGAGAAGCATGGAGATACCTACTGGCTAGAGACCAAGCACTGAAACTCAGAGGTTAGGATCCATCCATCATCCATCCACCCACCATCATCCATCCACCCACCATCATCCATCCACCCACCATCATCCATCCACCCACCCACCATCATCCATCCATCTACCCACCCACCCACCCACCCACCATCATCCATCCACCCACCATCATCCATCCACCCACCATCATCCATCCATCTACCCACCCATCATCATCCACCCACCATCATCCATCCATCTACCCACCCACCATCATCCATCCATCTACCCACCCACCATCATCCATCCATCTACCCGCCCACCATCATCCATCCACCCACCATCATCCATCCACCCACCATCATCCATCCATCTACCCACCCACCATCATCCACCCATCATCATCCATCCATCTACCCACCCACCATCATCCATCCATCTACCCTCTCACCATCATCCATCCATCTACCCACCATCATCCATCTACCCACCCACCATCATCCATCCACCCACCATCATCCATCCACCCACCATCATCCATCCATCCACCCACCATCATCCATCCGCCCACCATCATCCATCCACCCACCATCATCCATCCATCCACCATCATCCATCCACCCACCATCATCCATCCATCCATCCATCCACCCACCATCATCCATCCATCCACCATCATCCATCCATCCACCCACCCACCCACCCACCATCATCCATCCATCCATCCACCCACCATCATCCATCCACCCACCATCATCCACCCACCATCATCCATCCATCCATCCACCCACCCACCATCATCCATCCACCCACCATCATTCATCCATCCACTCACCATCATCCATCTACCCACCATCATCTACCCAAAATCATCCACCCACCCACCATCATCCATCCACCCACCCATCATCCACCTACCACCATCCATCTATACATCCAACACACACACTCTGACCCTCTGTCTTTCTCTCCCTCTGTCTCTCTCTCTCTTTCTCTCTCTCTCCCTCTGTCTGTCTGTCTGTCTGTCTCTGTCTCTCTCTCTCCCTCCCTCCCTCCCTCTTGTCTCTCTCTCTCTCCCTATGTCTCTCTCTCTCTCTCTCTCCCTCCCTCTGTCTGTCTGTCTGTCTCTCTGTCTCTCTCTCTCCCTCCCTCCCTCTTGTCTCTCTCTCTCTCCCTCTGTCTCTCTCGCTCCCTCTGTCTCTCTCTCTCTCCCTCTGTCTCTCTCTCTCTCCCTCTGTCTCTCTCTCTCTTTCTCTCTCTCTCCCTCTGTCTGTCTGTCTGTCTGTCTCTGTCTCTCTCTCTCCCTCCCTCCCTCTTGTCTCTCTCTCTCTCCCTCTGTCTCTCTCGCTCCCTCTGTCTCTCTCTCTCTCCCTATGTCTCTCTCTCTCTCTCTCTCTCCCTCCCTCTGTCTGTCTGTCTGTCTGTCTCTCTGTCTCTCTCTCTCCCTCCCTCTTGTCTCTCTCTCTCTCCCTCTGTCTCTCTCGTTCCCTCTGTCTCTCTCTCTCTCCCTCTGTCTCTCTCTCTCTTTCTCTCTCTCTCCCTCTGTCTGTCTGTCTGTCTGTCTCTGTCTCTCTCTCTCCCTCCCTCCCTCTTGTCTCTCTCTCTCTCCCTCTGTCTCTCTCGCTCCCTCTGTCTCTCTCTCTCTCCCTATGTCTCTCTCTCTCTCTCTCCCTCCCTCTGTCTGTCTGTCTGTCTGTCTGTCTCTCTGTCTCTCTCTCTCCCTCCCTCCCTCTTGTCTCTCTCTCTCTCCCTCTGTCTCTCTCTCTCTCCCTCTGTCTCTCAGAGCTCCTCGAGGACAGCCATAGTGATAACAGGAAGAGTGTTCTACCCAATGGAACACAGCATATAACGCAGAACGTCCCCCCGTGTCCCAACATTCCTCCGCAGGCCAGGAACAGAGTCTTCGCTACGGTTCTATATGCAGAGTTCTTAAAGGAGTTAGCTGCCATCGCACAGGAACACTCTATAGTACCTGACTCACTTCTAGAGGAGATTAACACACCTGACTCACCTGTAGAGGAATAGATTAACACACCTGACTCACCTATAGAGGAATAGATTAACACACCTGACTCACATATAGAGGATATTAACACACCGACTCACCTATAGAGGAGGAGATTAACACACCTGACTCACCTATAGAGGAGGAGATTAACACACCTGACTCACATATAGAGGAATAGATTAACACACCTGACTCACATATAGAGGATATTAACACACCGACACACATAGAGGAGGAGATTAACACACCTGACTCACCTATAGAGGAGGAGATTAACACACCTGACTCACCTATAGAGGAATAGATTAACACACCTGACTCACATATAGAGGAGATTGACAGACCTGACTCACCTATAGAGGAGATTAACACACCTGACTCACCTATAGAGGAGATTAACACACCTGACTCACCTATAGAGGACTAGATTAACACACCTGACTCACATATAGAGGAATAGATTAACACACCCGACTCACCTATAGAAGAGATTAGCACACCTGACTCACCTATAGAGGAATAGATTAACACACCTGACTCACCTATAGAGGACTAGATTAACACACCTGACTCACATATAGAGGAATAGATTAACAGACCTGACTCACCTATAGAGGAATAGATTAACACACCTGACTCACCTATAGAGGAGATTAACACACCTGACTCACCTATAGAGGAAGAGATTAACACACCTGACTCACATATAGAGGAGATTAACACACCTGACTCACCTATAGAGGAATAGATTAACACACCTGACTCACCCATAGAGGACTAGATTAACACACCTGATTCTCATATAGAGGAGATTAACGCACCTGACTCACCTATAGAGGAGATTAACACACCTGACTCACCTATAGAGGACTAGATTAACACACCTGACTCACATATAGAGGAGGAGATTAACACACCTGACTCACCTATAGAGGAGGAGATTAACACACCTGACTCACCTATAGAGGAGATTAACACACCTGACTCACCTATAGAGGACTAGATTAACACACCTGACTCACATATAGAGGAGGAGATTAACACACCTGACTCACCTATAGAGTAGTAGATTAACACACCTGACTCACCTATAGAGGAGGAGATTAACACACCTGACTCACCTATAGAGGAGATTAACACACCTGACTCACCTATAGAGGAGATTAACACATCTGACTCACCTATATAGATTAACACACCTGACTCACCTATATAGATTAACACATCTGACTCACCTATAGAGTAGTAGATTAACACATCTGACTCATCTATATAGATTAACACATCTGACTCACCTATAGAGGAGATTAACACACCTGACTCACCTATAGAGGAGATTAACACACCTGACTCACCTATATAGATTAACACATTTGACTCATCTATAGAGTAGTAGATTAACACATCTGACTCACCTATATAGATTAACACATCTGACTCACCTATATAGATTAACACATCTGACTCACCTATATAGATTAACACATCTGACTCATCTATAGAGTAGTAGATTAACACATCTGACTCACCTATAGAGGAGATTAACACATCTGACTCACCTATAGAGGAGATTAACACACCTGACTCACCTATAGAGGAGATTAACACAATTGATGCACCTATAGAGGAGATTAACACACCCGACTCACATATAGAGGAGATTAACACACCTGACTCACCTATAGAGGAGATTAACACAATTGATGCACCTATAGAGGAGATTAACACACCCGACTCACATATAGAGGAGATTAACACACCTGACTCACCTATAGAGGAATAGATTAACACACCTGACTCACCTATAGAGGAGATTAACACACCTGACTCACCTATAGAGTATTAGATTAACACACCTGACTCACCTATATAGATTAACACATCTGACTCATCTATAGAGTAGTAGATTAACACATCTGACTCACCTATATAGATTAACACACCTGAGTCACCTATATAGATTAACACATCTGACTCACCTATATAGATTAACACATCTGACTCACCTATATAGATTAACACACCCGACTCACATATAGAGGAGATTAACACACCTGACTCACCTATAGAGGAATAGATTAACACACCTGACTCACCTATAGAGGAGATTAACACACCTGACTCACCTATAGAGTATTAGATTAACACACCTGACTCACCTATAGAGGAGATTAACACATCTGACTCATCTATAGAGTAGTAGATTAACACATCTGACTCACCTATATAGATTAACACATCTGACTCATCTATAGAGTATTAGATTAACACATCTGACTCACCTATATAGATTAACACATCTGACTCATCTATAGAGTAGTAGATTAACACATCTGACTCACCTATATAGATTAACACATCTGACTCACCTATAGAGTAGTAGATTAACACACCTGACTCACCTATATAGATTAACACGTAACAGAGTTAAAATGGAGCCAGGAGCCTCCCTCCAGTCTGAAATGTCTCCATCGTCTCCAAACTGCACCTTGTTTTGTAGCAGAACTGGCTAATACGTTTCCCAGCAGGCAGGTCACGTGTTTCAGAAACAGAGGGTCACTAAGCCGTGGTCACGTGTTTCTGAAACAGAGGGTCACTAAGCCGTGGTCACGTGTTTCTGAAACAGAGGGTCACTAAGCCGTGGTGTAGGAGTCACGTGTTTCTGAAACAGAGGGTCACTAAGCCGTGGTCACGTGTTTCTGAAACAGAGGGTCACTAAGCCGTGGTGTAGGGGTCACGTGTTTCTGAAACAGAGGATCACTAAGCCGTGGTGTAGGGGTCACGTGTTTCTGAAACAGAGGGTCACTAAGCCGTGGTGTAGGGGTCACGTGTTTCTGAAACAGAGGGTCACTAAGCCGTGGTGTAGGGGTCACGTGTTTCTGAAACAGAGGGTCACTAAGCCGTGGTGTAGGGGTCACGTGTTTCTGAAACAGAGGGTCACTAAGCCGTGGTACGTACAGGGTTAGCATCACAGTGATGCCACTCACACACACAGCAGGTATGGACTAGTCTGTGTTGTGGGCACCTGGGTTCACGTTGGGCTATTCGTCCTTATTAAGACATATATTTCCTAATACATTGATATGTATTTTACTAATACATTTATATATTTCCTTATACGTGTATATATATTAAAATATATATTTGTATATATTCCTGGCATTACTTGATGAGATTTCTCTTTTGAATATGAACTGAAATGATGTTTCAAATCCACAGTTTTGTACTTATTTTGGACAGCGTTGAGCATCTGGTTCCTACGTGTTCGTACCTACAACGAAATGATAGGAGATTATTTCATTATTTTTCTCCTTTTTAAATATTTTGGCTGGTTTGAGTGTAACTAAGGCAACAGGGTTAAAAAGGCACAGATTGTTGACCCGAGCAGCATGTTGGTGGTTTATACTGTTATGACACTACATGTCAATCCCGTATTCTTCTTTTCATTACGACTTGTCTAATTTCAGTTGAAATATATATCCTGTTCTGTGCTTTCTGTCCTGTGTGTTGTTCGAGGTTATGTTTGTATAGAACACATTCAAGAAATGTGTCCTAAATGGAATCTTATTCCCTACATAGTGCACTACTTTAGACCAGAGCCTTATGGTCAGCCCTATGGGCCCTGGTCTAAAGTAGTGCACTATGTAGGGAATAGGGCCCTGGTCTAAAGTAGTGCACTATGTAGGGAATAGGGCCCTGGTCTAAAGTAGTGCACTATGTAGGGAATAGGGCCCTGGTCTAAAGTAGTGCACTATGTAGGGAATAGGGCCCTGGTCTAAAGTAGTGCACTATGTAGGGAATAGGGCCCTGGTCTAAAGTAGTGCACTATATAGGGTTCTATAGGGCCCTGGTATATAGTAGTACACTATATAGGGTTCTATAGGGCCCTGGTATATAGTAGTGCACTATATAGGGTTCTATAGAGCCCTGGTCTAAAGTAGTGCACTATATAGGGTTCTATAGAGCCCTGGTCTAAAGTAGTGCACTATATAGGGTTCTATAGGGCCCTGGTATATAGTAGTGCACTCTATAGGGACTAGGGAGACCTTTGAGACACAACAAAGATGTGTTTTTTCTGTGTTGAAGCCTTACACCTCCATGTGAGTGAACCTCCGAGACAGTGTCTATATGCTCATTTACATGACTGTATCTAGGTTTGAATCAGTCAGTCATATATGATATATATATGTAATATAAATTCACATTTTTCTGTGTCTGTATTTTCATCTTCATGTTATTTATACTTTGTCGTGTTTTGTAGAAATGTATCCCGTTTGTTTTACAGCAAAGTGAATTGTTTTATTAATAAATTATTTCCAAAACAGCGTGGTTGCTCTGGAAACAGCGTGGTTGCTCTGGAAACAGCGTGGTTGCTCTGGAAACAGCGTGGTTGCTCTGGAAACAGCGTGGTTGCTCTGGAAACAGCGTGGTTGTTCCTGTGTTTTCATCAGTGTGACCACGCTGCCCCTGGAGGTGAGGGATGGTTGATTCATTCTGCTCTTGTCTCCAACAGTATTTGGAATAAAAACAGGATTTTACCAAAATGAAGTAAATATTTTTCTATACAGTGTCCCAGGATACTTTGCTGCAGGAGGAGGCACTGAATACATCTATACAGGTCTGTTAATACAGGACTAGTAATACAGGACTAGTAATACAGGACTAGTAATACAGGACTAGTAATACAGGACTAGTAATACGGGACTAGTAAAGGTCTGTTAATACAGGACTAGTAATACAGGACTAGTAATACGGGACTAGTAATACGGGACTAGTAATACGGGACTAGTAATACAGGACTAGTAATACAGGACTAGTAAAGGTCTGTTAATACAGGACTAGTAATACAGGACTAGTAAAGGTCCTCTAATACAGGACTAGTAAAGGTCTGTTAATACAGGACTAGTAATACAGGACTAGTAATACAGGACTAGTAATACGGGACTAGTAAAGGTCTGTTAATACAGGACTAGTAATACAGGACTAGTAATACAGGACTAGTAATACGGGACTAGTAATACAGGACTAGTAATACAGGACTAGTAAAGGTCTGTTAATACAGGACTAGTAATACAGGACTAGTAAAGGTCCTCTAATACAGGACTAGTAAAGGT